>NC_056751.1:112334794-112349794 GCF_019279795.1 Protopterus annectens | reverse complement strand
AGTAAAAGACAGAAAAAGAAAATTTAGGGGGATACGTGCAAAAGAAAAAAGATAGTAAAAGGTTAGAAAAGAATATATATACAGCTAAAGACTGGGGCTTGGTGTAACAGTTGGGGTGTTTGATTCACAGATATGGGGTACAATGTTTGATTCTCACCTTTGGGTGGGACTGATTAGGCTTAGAATGGTCTATTAGGAAAGCTAGCCTAGTAATTAGCTATGAATTTATAAAACCATTAATCTAAGGAAAAGGGAAAATAAAAATTTTAGAGTGCTTTCTGTAAATGTGAACTGTATTAAGAATCTAGTAAGAAGAATAGGAATTTTGGAGTGGTGTAATACATGTGATAAAGATGTAATTATATTAGAAGACACGTTTTTTTTTTTAACAAATGAAGAAAGATTACAAAGAGAGAAAGTATGGGGAGAAAAGATCATTTGGAAATTGGGAACTGAGAGATGTTCTGGAATAGCCATATTCTGTAGAAATACAGTAAAGATATTATATGTAACTGTAGCAAAGTGGGAAGATAACCATTGTAGATTTAAAATGGAAAGAATAAGTATACAGAATTATATCATTATATGTTTATACTAATTGTAAAGAAAGAGAAAGCCTATTTAATCAGATTTTAGACTATGCAGTGATAAATATGAATATTATAATAACAGAAGACTTTAATTGTGATTTAAGAGGCAAGCATAAAAAGGGAAATGGTATACGAACAATGTTAGCTGTTATAAGATGTGGTTAAGTTAAAACTCTGGGAAATAAAAATTCATGGAGTTATAAAAGGGGTATTATAGAACTGAAATAGATTACTTTATAGTATTAGAAGGTTTTGTTACAGGCTAAGGGGAAGTAGTTGAAACAGGATTTTTTGATGATCTTGCAATATGGCTAGAGATAAAGGAAAATAAGGAATATGTAAAAATAAGCAAAGGAATAAAAAGGATAAATGAGTAAGCAAGGAATGAAAAAGGAAAGAGATTAGTAATATAGTCATGGAAAGATCATATTACTATGAGAACGTTTTATAAAAACTGGTCTGAATGGTCAATGACATTTAAAGACAAAGACAAAAAAATGTTTGTTTTTTTTACAGTGGCAGTATGATGTGAGAAAAGTAGAGAAATTAAAGTATAAATGAACATATAATGATGCATTGGAAGATTTAGAAGATAATGAAGTATTTTGAGAAAGAAAAAGAATTATATGAAAGAAAACAAGAAAAAATACACGAATTGTTATACAAACAAAAATATGTTTTACAAGGAAAAAGAGAAGCAGTATCTAGTTACTTAAGCAGATTAGTAATGGAAGATGGTAGTGTAGTCAGAGAAATAAAAATGTAAAAGGAGAAATAGAAAGAACTCAGGAAAAGATTATGAATAGTGTAGTACAATTATGTACAAGAAATGTTTAAAGAAAAGAAGGAAGTGAAAAAAGATGGAAAATAAAACGTTAGAAAAAGAGCATAACGAGTTGGAAAGGAGATTGCTTTAAATAAACTAGATAAAGTATTAGGTCAAGTAAATATTAATTCAGCTGCAGGCCCAGATGGAATAGGGAATATATAAAAATTTAAGGGATTGGCAAAAAAAATATTTTTAAATATTTTTAATGAATGGTTAAATTAATGTTTTATGTATAAAGAATTATGAAGTGGAATACTTATATTCATATAGAAGGAGGAAGACAGAAGACAATTAAAAAACTAGCAGCCAATAGTTTTGAAAATAATGATTATAAGATCTTTATGAAAATAATACAAAAGAGATTAAAACTAAAATGGAAAATATGGAAGATAGCATATATAGTATAAAGGGGAAGGTTTGTCAAGAATTATTGATAATAGAGAAATTTTGGATAATATGAACAGAAAAGAAGTGAAAATCGTGATAGGAGATCAGGTTCAGGCACCTAGGTGGTGAGACATTTTCCTGTAGTACATTTGACTGGGGACACATGGCTGAAGTGAGATTCAGCTGCAGAGAAATATGGCTGTTTGCAAATTCCCTTTGGGCAAAGAGAAGAATGTGTTGCCATACCCACAACTTCAATAACCAAATGTACAGGGGGCAAACAATGTCAATGGTCCCCAAGGGAACATGAGACACCAGGCAATATGGCAGACATCAGCAGCAGACTGGCCAGAGGGCTTGTCAGAGAGTGTGTGTGGACCACTACCCCCTTCACAGTGATAGGGAACATTACCTAAAACACACACTGGAGCATAAATGTGACTACAGTAGCCTGCAGGATTTCCTCCATGTTGTAGCACACATCTACATGTTGTAGTTGCATAAGTATGTACTGTACACTGAGCACAACACTCATTACTTCTTCTGTCTCCATGTATTTGGTTATTAAAGCTGTGGGTATTGCAGTGTGTGCTTCTCTTTGCCCACAGGGAATTTGCAAACAGCCATATTTCTCTGCATCTGAATGTCACTTCAGACATGTGTCCCCAGCCAAATGTACCACAGGGAAATGTCTGGCTGCCAAAGCGCCTGAACCCTAGGAGATCTCAATAAGACATTTGACACAACTGGGAATGAAATCTTATGGGTAATAATGAATTAATATAATATAAGTGAGAAAGTAAGGTACATTATGTATGTCAGTGTATTGTAATAATAAAGTAAAAATACTTGTAAATGGCTGGATAAGCCAAGAGGTACATATTATGAGTAGTATAAGACAGGGATGTCCAATGAGTTATATACTCTTTGCATTAGTTATTAATGTGTGAATATGTGAAATAAATGATAAAATGAAGAATATGGATTATATAACACCTGAAGGTTTAATAATACCAGTTCTGTTAATATATGCAGATGACATTAAAATAATTGCAAAAAAACAAAAAAAAAAACAAAATAGGGATAAAAGAAGTAATAATTTGCACAAATGAGTGTCTAGAGATGATAAGGATGGTTTTAAATAAAGAAAAAAAGTAAAGGTTTAGGTGAAGTAAAGATTGAAGGTATATATTTTACAACACATTTGGGAATAAAGTTGTAAGTAGAATTCAATGGGAAAAAAAACAAAACAAAAACAAACATCTTTTCTGGAGAACATATAAATTATCATTTAGAAAAAAAGGCTTATTTGATAAATTCAGTACTGATGGGAAAATAGCATGCCTAACAAGTGTATTTATATTGCAACATTATTTGAAAAGGAATTACTGCAGATAATTTTCATTTATATGGGTTTCAAGATTAAACCCAGTAAAAAGAGGAGTTTTGTATTTAAATAAAGAAGATGGAGGTTTAGGGTTAATTAACCCAGTGGTATATGCTGTTTCATTAAATTTGTACAAGGTGCTAAAGTAAATAAATGAAAAAGATTAGAGATTAGAATTAAAACTGTATAAATATAAGTATGCTAAATTTGGGGATATGGTAAATAGAGTAAAAAAGAAAAATAGTGTATAAAAGAAGAAATAAAATGTTACCCAGAAAACATATTTTTGTGGAAAATAGAAATTGATGATATAAAAAAAGATAGAAAACTATGGTATACAAATGTAATGATAAAATATTACTATGTAAAACCATGGGAAAATCTACGAGATGAAAAATAAGTTATAAAAATAAGAAGCAAATGGTGTAATCAGAAAGTAGAATGTCAGGATTTTTTGTGGAGACTGGTAATAGATAAAATGCCAGCAAAATGAAATATGCCATATAAAAAGAAAAGTGATATAATTTATTTACATTGTCAAGAAGAAGAAACTATAGAACACATGTTTTGAAAAGTAAAAGAGTAAAAAAGTTATGGGGAAAACTATGTAAAGAAGATTTTTTGAAGATATAAAAGAAGAGGATAAAATAAACATGGATATGATTAAATATGGACATTATAAGAATATAAGTAAAGAATATGTTAAAAGAATAGATAAAAAGTTATTTTATATTATCTGTGTTATATGGAATGAAAGAATAAATGAAATTATGTTTAGCGGTAAATGGATTTTAGCAATGATATTAAGTAAAATCAGATGGAGGTTATGAAATATAAGTGGGGTTTTAATAGGGTTGAAAATTTAGTATGATTGTAAAAGCAATTATGAATATGTGGAAACAGATAGGGTTATTTATATATTTGCAAATATGTAAATATTTTGTAAACAAGAGTTATTTTTTTATATAAATGACCCTAAATCTTTTCATTAAGTGCTGTGGAATCTTTTACATCAACCTGTGCCACCATTAACTCAGGCACCCATGGCCTTGGTTTAACATCTCATCTAAGAACAGCAGATGCAGGAATGCAGCATCCCCCTTATGCTCCACTGCACTGTAAGCACTGGAAGATTAATTGAACTACCAGGTATGGGAATAGAATCCACAGACTTCTGCATCAAACGTGAGCATGTTTTCTGTTGAGCTACTGATTTACAAATTGCCTGACTCATTTTCTTATATTCAGGCTTAATAATATCAAGTCACTTGATTGACAACTGATCATTCATTACTCACCTGTATCAGTACTCTTCTACAAAGACCAGCTTTTACGAGGGACTTTGCCACCCAGCGAGCTGCATATGCTCCTGACCGATCAACTTTGGAGAAGTCCTTGCCAGAGAATGCACCACCACCATGAGCTCCCCATCCTCCATATGTATCAACAATGATCTTACGACCAGTAAGTCCAGCATCAGCCTTAATAGGGAAAAAAATAAAAAAGAAAGCAAGTAAAATGTTACTGAATACAGAGTTATTTATAGATAAAAAATGGAAGAGGTGAAAAAAGAATCTCTAGGTAACAGATCAAACTAAGCCACTCCCTGGCTATGTATCTGGAACAATGACCAAAGGTAAGTTGAAACTGAGGTACAAAACATGTCTGCTTTATAATGTCCACTCAGGTACATACTGATACTAAGTAGTTTCTAATAAAGTATAAGATTCATTAGTCATGTTGGCTTTTATTGTCTTATAATGGAACAGATGTAAAATAAGAATCAAATGTTTTTACATAGACTACTTTCCATTTTCTCCTATCTTGTGGCTTCTTAATTAGCTGATACCTACAACGTGCACAGTTTGGCATACTCACACAATACTATGTCTGAAATTTATATTAGTGGACAGCATAAGATTGGTGTTAACTTTATGATCAAAATATACCAGGTATGTACAATAACGGATGGCGATCTCCAGAGCTACATGAATAACTGGCAAATTGTACATTTTTAATTTTTATTATAATTAATCTGCAAAACATTAAGGCCATTGTGTTTCTAGTTACAGAGAATGTTTCATATTTTTATTATTATTCATGAAATATTACATATTCATATGCAAGATGACAACAAATTGCCATAAATTTAGGGAAATAGGGTCTAACTATAGGAATACTAGACAATGTATCAGCTATAATACCTCTCAACATACTGAGTTCAGTTCAACTCAGACCAGACATTATAATCACAACTGTGAGAGTTTGTAGTGATTTTCAAAGCTTACTAGTATGAAACCAGGCCCTCCCAATCCCTCCTAATCCATAACTCCTTTGTGGAAATCAGTCCTCCTGGCCTGCAGACAGAGGCATCCCTGAACCTCTCCTGAAGATTCTGCATTCTAAGAATCAGGTGTTTCTGTTTAGCACTGCCTGACAAGGTGGTGCAATCCAACTGCTTTTTGCAATGCCAGTAATACTATGTGGCAGGTAAGATGCAGCACAACGATGCTTTGCTATTCTTAGAGAGGACTGGAGAAATTATATAAAATGGTTACTTTCATGCAAAGTGGCTTGTCAGCATTTGTTGCATACGAAGAAAATGACCTTTGCTGACCAGTGGCAGTGGGGACCAACTGGAGGGTGTCTGGATCATTATAAATAAAAAAAAAAGTTACGAACTCACCATAACATTCCATCTGTGTTGTCCATTTTCACTGTTCTTCAACTAATGGGTCTAGGATCCAACTCAGCAATTTCTACTACATCCTCGGATTCAAATATCTCAAGCTCTTCCTTTACCCATGATGTCCTGCCAACCTAACATACCTCAGATCAAGTTTGCTGCCCCTAGAGATAAAGACACAACATCTTAAAGAAGTTAATAAGAAAAAGGAGCTGGAGCTCAAACAAGGAACAAAGGTTATCAAAGAAAATACATAAAAAAACACCCAAAATGTGTATACAAACTCAGAAAATAAAAAAAGAAAAAACGACCACCACCGAAAGTACAAGCAAGACAGTATTTATTAAAACTAAGCACTTTCACCCAGCTTTGCACTGGGCTTTATCAGAGTAAAACAGTGTTCTGTAATAGCCCATTTAAAAACCATTTAGTCACATGACCAACTCATTTAAAAAATACTTGAGACTTGTTCATCCAAATAATTAGCATTGCAAAAATATATAAATATTATGTTAACAATTCAAAACATTAAAACCATTGACCAACACCCAAAACTTATTTCTATACTTGTCATATAAACTGGAGAGCTTTATAACACATACATCCTACTTGCTTATAACATAGTATTTCTACCTATTATTACAGACCCAATGTAAAAGTAAATGTAAATAGCCCTCTCCCTGAACACACAAGACCATATTCCTTAATACACACATATAAAATCAGCAAACTTTAAAGCTTCACAGATCTAAGTTTCTGGGCACACTTGAGGGAACAATTGTCATTAAGCTCTGTTTTTTTCAGTGGCATTTAACCTCAGCTGCCATTCCAGCTCTAATTTTTCTAGGTGTGTTTTTATGTCACCTCCTCTATGTGATGGGACTGTATGATCAATCACAAATAACATAAACTTCTTAAAGTTCTCACAAGCCAGGCTATGTACAAATAATGCATTCTTGTTCTTTCTATTTTTAGTGTCTCTTGCATGCTCAGCTATTCTTTCTTTCAACTTTCTAGTGGTTTTACCCACATTGAACGTCGAGCATGAAGTGCATGTAACAATGTAAACCACCACTGCCGCGTTACAATTACAATTGCCTGCACACGACATACTACAGTTGTAGCTTTCAGTAGCCACATATGGGCCATCATTAATGTATTTGCCATACCTGCACATATTACATATCGACATCCTTGAATGATGTCTTTTCCTACCTCCTTCCATGTTGTATTCCAAATAATTTTTAATATTTAGACCTTTACTATATGTTATTTTAGGCCCTTGCCTCACTACCTTTTTTATGTTTTCATCAAAAATAGTTCCCAGTTCTTGCTCAAAATTTCCCTCACATGTTCAACCTCCTGGTTATATGGTAACACTAAATTTTTCTCATATAGATTTTCTGTTTTCTGGGTTAAAACTGACCCTGTGAGGTATTAGGCACTGGCATGAACCTATCTTTTCGATTTTTCCAAGACTTCCTTTCTAACTTTTAACAACAGTCTAATGGGGTATCCTCTTTCTCTAAACATCTCAATCAATTTGTATAGTTCATTTTCAAATTTCAAGTTGTCACTCACTAACCTGGACACCCTCACCATCTGTCCTTTGACCACACTCTGTTTTTGGTGTGGTGAGTGGCAGCTATTATAATCCAAAAGGGAGTTTGAATAGGTATTTTTTCTTTATAATGTTGATTCTATTCTGCCAGTCACATCATTTTATATAATGTGTTGTCCAAAAAGTTTATAGTTTGATTGGTTCATTGTCCAGGTAAATTTCAAGAACCCTGTAGTACTGTTCAAAAACTGGATGAAGGAACTCATCTCTTTCTGACTTCCCTACCATAAAAGGAGTATATTGTCCAAAAATCTGTACCATACTGTTTTACTCTAATGAAGCCCAGTGCAAAGTTGGGTGAAAGTGCTTAGTTTTAATAAATACTGTCTTGCTTGTACGTTTGGTGGTGGTTGATTTTTCTTTTTTAATTTCTAAGGAACAAAGGTTCCTGAGAGAACTCTTAGGTCTTTCCAGAAGCAAAGGGATGGGGGTAGGTGTGTGGGAAGTTGAGGAAGAATGAAAATAGACAACACAAATGAAAAGGTATGGTGAGCACATAACTTTTTTATCTGATGTTCTTTTCACTCATTCATCAACTGATGGGACAGAGTCCCCAGCTACTTGAATCTTGGTGGCCCTCATGGAAGGATATTTTGGAGTACTGCAGAGCCAAAAGCAGCTCTGTCCCTGGAAACCAAATCCAGTTTGAAATCATTAACAAAAGTGTGAGCGTTAGTCCAAGTTGCAGCTACAGAAATGTCATTTATGGAAGCCCTTGACCAAAAGGGTGAAGAGACCACCACAGACCTAGTGAAATGAGCTCTAGGAGGCTTAGGCAAGGATAATCCTCTTTTAGCATAGACAAAGGAGATGCAATTGGTTAACTATTTGACCAGTGTAACTTTGGTAACTGGGTTGTTCAATCTATTAGGAGAGAAAGAAACAAACAGTTGGTCAGTTTTCCTGAAATCCTTGGTTCTCTGGAGGTAGAAATTAAGTTGTCTATGCACATGCAAAAGATGGACCATGTACGCTCCCTTAATTGAGAAGTTTGGATAGAAAAATGGGATGTTAATGACTTGCTTAATGTTGGACTAAGAAGCTACCTTAGGCAGAACCTGGAGTGTTCAGATACTCACCTAGCAATAGTGATAGTGACCAGAAAAAAGTTTTTCCAAGACAAAAATTTTAGATTTGACCTGACTGAAGGTTCAAAGGGAGTTTAGGTCAGGGCCTGAAGCACAATAGTCAAATCCTAAGAAGGAATAGAATCCTTTAATGAAGGTCTAAGTAAAAAAAACTTTGAGAAATGGTTTACATAATTTAGAAGAAGCTAAGGTAGAGTTATTTTTGCCTAGGTGGAAGTTTGAAATGGCAGCCAATTGGACCATAATAGCAGAAAAGCTAACTCTTTCATTGAAAATTGAAACTAAAACTTCAAGTATAGCTGGTGCAAGGGCTCAAATGGGTTCCAGATCCCTGCTAAGGGCCCAGAATACAAATCTCTTCTATTTACTTTTGTAGTACAAGCTTTTTCATAAGATAGCACAATTTGACAAACTGAGGAGAATTGGGCTGTCTAGCAATCAATGGAATTGGAGAAACCATGCTGTCAGTATAAGGCCTGTTATGTCTGGATGAGACATACCTGTTGGGTGAGACAGGAGATCTGGAGTTGGATCCAGTATCCAAGCAGACATAGAAGGTAACACCAGAGGAAGGGGAACCAATTCTGACGAGGCCAAAAGGGGTTGTGCTCTTCAACCAGAATGCTTTCTGTAGAAATTTGGGGATGAGAGGTAATGGTGGGTAAGCATAAAGGAGATTGGAGGGCCAACTATGAAACAGAGCATCTCTCGGTAACCCCCCCCTCCCCCAGTAGAGGGATCAGGGCAAGGACCTGCTTGCACTTATTGAGGGGAGACTTGAACAGGTCACAGTATGGCTGGCCCCATTGATGGAAAATTCTCTCTGCTACCTTGACATTGAGAGACCACTTATGAGGCATCAGAATGGACATGCTTAGTTTGTCCTCAGTCATGTTGATTTTACCTGGGATGTGCCTTGCTATTGGAAAGTGACCAGAAGAGATCACCCATTGCCTCACTCTCATTGCTTCTCGACAAAGCCGATAAGACCTAGTTCCTCCCTGTTTGTTGATGTACCAGATCATTGACATATTGTCCATCTGAATAGTAATTGTCTTGGATGGGAGAACATCTTGAAAGGCCTGCATTGCTAGGAGAACTGTTCTCATTTCCAGGACATTGATATGCATCTTAGCCTCTTCTGCAGCCCACATACCTTGGACTGTCCTTCCCAAATAGTGCGTCTCCCGCCCCAGTTGGGAGACATCTGTGGTCACCACAGCTGAGGGCAGGGGGAGAACAAAAGGATGGTCTTCAGAAAGTTCATTTGAATGAATCCATCAAAAAATATACCATTTGGATGGTTATGTGATCTTGATTGGGGCAGTTAAAGGACACTGAAGAATGGACCACTGGGCTGACAGTGTCCATCGAAGTATTTGCATGTGAAACCAGGCTAAAGGACCATGGGTGATAGCAGCTGCAATGAATCCCAAGGCTTGTAAAATTTTTCATGCTGGAAGAGAAGTATTTTGTATTACTTTCCTGAATGGTGATCTGAGTGTCTGAATTTGAGCAGGGGAAAGGAAGGTGATCTGAATGACAGTGTCAAGATGAGCACCTATGAACTCCAGACTCTGCGTAGGAATGAATTGTGATTTGCTGCAATTGACTGTGATGCGTAGATGAAGGCACAACTGGAACAAGTAGTTCCTTGCCTGCAGAAATAGATGCCTGGTTGGGGCAGTTATGAGACAGTTGTCCTGGTATGGAAACTCTCAGAATCCCAGCAGCCTCAAGTGAGCTGCTACCACTGCCATGCATTTGATAAACACCCTGGGGGCTGTGGTGAGATCAAAGGGCAGTGCTGTGAACTGGTATTGGCTGGCTCCCAGCTGGAAGTGCAGATATCTTCTGGAGGGTCAATTCATTTTGATGTGTTAGTATGCATCCTGAAGATCTATCAAGCATATCTAGTTGACCTTCTGTAGCAGGGGCAGAATGGGTTGAACTATGACCATTCAGAACCTTGAATATTGCACAAACTGATTCAGTTTGTTGCGATCCAGTATTGATCTCAAGTTATCTGTGTTTTTTGGCACCAAGAAGAATCTTGACTAGATCCAGGAGCCTCTCTGGTCTGGGGGACCTCCTGGGTGTCTCTTTTTTTCTAGCAGCTTTTCTATTTCTAATGGTGCTGCTTCCCTTTGATTGGGTGGAACATTGTGAATTCTTTTCATTCTTGTAGGGAGAATTTTGGAAAATGATATGAGATAACCTCTGGATATAATTCTCTTCAACCAGGAATCTTTTATTATGGCTAGCCAGGCTTTTTGGTGCAGAGACAAACACTCCCTGACTGCCTCCAGTGGGTAACAGTCGGCCCTCCTTTCAGTAACACTGGTAGGGCTTGTCCAAGAAGGAATCTCAGATGCCCTAGTTCTGCAGGCCACCTCTGCCATGGGGGTGGCATCTTCCACTTGAGTTCCTCCTCTGCCCCTGGGAGAATGATCTCAACATGAGCCCTAAAAAGGACCATGGGATTTATGAAGCCACATTCTTCTACCTCCCCATTGATTCCTAGAGAAAGGTCTTGGAGGGCTAGAAAAATATATGCCCGTGGCAGACAGGGTCTTTCCCTCTTGATCCCATCTGGAGAGCATGTCTTTACCTTGGGGCCAAAATAGGAATATCCATCAAAGGGAGCATTGATGAATGAAGACTTAAAGGGCTCCACAAAAATCATATAGTTGCATCCAGGCATGTCTCCTAATGGCTATGCCTGAATTTGCCACCTATGAATTACCTTCCGCTGCATGGGAGATCAGCCTCATGGAAGCATTAGAAATTGCCCGGATGGTGGCCAATTGCAAAGAGACTGTATTTTGGTCCTCAGAAGAAATGGACCCATAAAAAGATTTGGAAAGTTCTTTACTCACATCTCTTTGTAATCTTGTAAAATGTGCAAGGTAATTCAATGACCAGAGGGCAAAGGTCAGTGAAGCATACATGTGCTTAGCAAATCTGTCCAAGGCTTTGGACTTCCTGTTACAAGGAAGGACAGAAGAACTCAGATTCATGAGCTCTTTTTTGTGGCCGCCTCCCAACCATGGCATCAACCAGAACCCCCTTGTTCCAGTGTGCCATGTCCTTGGGAGGAACGAAAATTTTGTCATGGTATTTAGGGATTGGCCCCACAGTATCCAGTTCCTTCCACACCCCATGAGAAACAAGATCTATGAGTTCATCAGTCAGGGAGTCACTCAAAAAGTAGCTGGGCCAGCCCCGAAAGCCTCCAGGAGCACCAATTTCTCTTGGGAAGGGGTATCAGAAAACCAATCACCTTTCTGTTTTAAAAGTTCTAGGATGTCTCCAAATGAGATGTCTTCAGGTGGAGATCTGGGGGACCCCTTCCCTTCACTGAAATTAGTTTCATCCATGAGAGATTCCTGAAGGGAATTTAGCTGTCTCCTTTTACATGTTCACTTCCGTGGCACCTCCTACATGGAATGGTCTGGGGAGATGTTGGATGAGATGAGGATGTCCTGGAGACTTGATCGGGTTGGCTGTCCCAGTGGAATGGATGAACAAGGCTCAGAGCAAAGAACCAAAGGAGGTATATTTGTCTGATCCAAGGGGGGCAGGGATATCCTTTCTGTAGATAAAGAGAAGGCCCTCTCCACAACCTTGAAGGCAGATCATGTGGGGGAAGCTGAAGTGAAAGGCAAGGGACCCAATAATTCCCCAACCATCACCTCCTGCAACCCCACAAGCACTCCACCAGAGAAAGGAGTTGGACCTGAGCTACCTAGCACTTCAGCCACAAGGGGCAGCGATGGCTCTGATAGCTTTGGAGCTCTTCTCTAGCCCATTGGATGCAACACCAGTGCTTTGGTTCCAAGACTCCTCTGGGTTCGAAAGGCTCAGGGCTGGATGACTCAGGAAAGCTATAGGATTTGGCAAACAGACTGTCTTTGGATCCAGTAAGGACACCCCCAGGGGTCTTGGATCCAAGGGCTCCAAAACAGTGGGTCAGATCAGAGAAGGCGAGACCAAGAGGGGAGTAAATGAAGATCGTCTCACAGATCCAATGGGAGTTGGAGCCAGGAGTACCCCCATCTGGATCTGTGTTCTGAGGAATTTCTCATTGTCCTATCCATGTCAGCCTCACATAAACTTCTGAAAAACCTGAGATAGAATGTTGAGGATGAAGGTCTTGAATGCCTGTGGGGGGAGCTCTCCAAGCAGGGTGAAGGGAGCTGAGAAGTGACTGGATCCGATAGGAGGGGAGGTACTTGGGTCTGAGGTGATTTTGATTTAGAAACAGTCAGATCCGAGATAGCCAGATCCAATTTTTTTAGACACCTTTTTTGGCAGCTCCGAGGGAGGAGCTGAAGATGATGTGTGATCCATTGACCTCTTGTGAGAGTCTTTATTTTTGTCTTTGTGAGCCACGTTTGGCTTCCTTTTGTCCAAATTCTTAGAGGAGGTTTGAACCCCAGCTATGGAAGCAGAAGACAAAGAAGTAGAAAGGAGAAGGCCCTTCAAAACCTGCTTCTTTATCCTCCCTGTGAGATCTCTGAAATTGAATCCAGAGCAAATATAACAATCTGCATCTAAATGAGTGGCTCTCAAACAGTACATTAATTTCCTGAGGGCATCCAAGTTTGTATTTTATGCCCACAGGTAGTGCATTTTTTAAACCTGGTAAGTTTGTCAGCCATACTGGACTAAGCTAAATCCACAATGAATTACAAGAAAAAGGACTAACTAAAGGTTTTTTGTTGTTTTTAAAGGAAGAAAGCAAGACAAAAGAAGAACAACTACTAATAATTGTAGTGCAAGGAGTACTCCAACAATGAAGAAAGAATTTAGATAAGAACATAGCAACAATGGTACTATGGAGAAGTACTGATAAAAATGGTAGCATCTAAATAAAAAAAATAGCTAGAGAAGACTAGCAAGAAGCAATGGAGGTAAGAGAAAGTGAAATGAAGGTAATGGATAAGGATTTTAGGATAAACTCATGATTACATTAGAAAAACAACTCCCAAAGCTTGAGAGTGATAGGTTCCATGTCTGAAGAACAGCTGCAAATGAGATCTGAGGCATATTAGGTTGGTGGGGCATTATGGATAAAGGGAGAAAAAAAATCTGAGGAGCTGATAGAAGCAGCTGAGTTGGACCTGAGTCAGATCCTAGATCCATCAGTTGAGGAATGAATGAAAAGAACAACATCAGATCCATCTGTAGCAACAATAGCTATGTAACTAGTGCTGAAATTGGGTAGGGAGTGTTTGGAGCTCAGTTCCACCTTTTATAACCCCATGGTCCACTGACAAACAATAGAAGGTCCACTTCTTCAAGGTGACTGTTTCAAAACCCACATTTGTTTCCTTTTAGATCCCCATCTTAATGATCAAACCTTTAGATGCTCGGCTGAACCATTCATTCTCCCATCAGTAAGAATCCTATGGCTCATTTATTTTCACTTGGCACAAGAGTTGAATGCTGGGAGTGATGCCAATGTCTGCGTATGTTCTTTTCTAGCTACCTGCAGCATAGTAACCTAGTAATCAATGCCATTGCAGTCAGTTATAGATATGGTCTTAGGAAAAGAAGATGCAACAAACCATAAACCACTGCATTCCTAGAACCATTATGAAGTGAAAAATTAGTACTACAGTAAGCCTAGGAAAACTTATCTTAACTCTTACAACAACCAGAGGTCTCATTCTGTGGCAAAAATATACATGATCCAATTTAGAGGAGCAAGATGTTTATGACAGACAACACGGTTTACAGGAACACATCCTCTTCATGTTGCGCTGCACAAGTTACATTACTAAGCAGTTACATGTAAAACATATTTGTCCTGACCACTCAGAATACACTAGGGCCTCTAATTTTGGACTTACCTCAGATGTATCATATATTATATCAGCAACATCCCCCCCTCTAAAAATGTTTATTTCATTTATAATTGTTCAAGACATTAGAATCATATCATGTAGATACATACTTAAAATGTGGGTCTGTCTGGTAGTGACTAAAAAGCAGTTAATGTGGAGAAGCACATAAAATGTATTGCATTACTGCAACCTGGCTAAATGACATTCTATTTCTGATGGTTCAAACAAATAATTTACAGCTAATGTCAATACCACCCTAAAGACAATTTGTTTTGAATGGTTTAGCTATGAATAAGACATGAACATAGATTCAGTTCCCAAACTTGTGTACAATATGTTTATATAAGTTTCCCCCATTGACAGCCCTCTCATTACAGAATGACTCTCTATTTAAATGTGAATCAAATAGTACCCAGTTTAATAAAATCTGCTAGAATGCAGAGATGTAATAAACAGATTACCCTTTTTATATAACCAGCACAGTGCAAGGAGTGCACATGCAATGCAGTGGGATACGCATGTCTGCCTTGATAACAATCTCTTGAGTACACAGCAAAACT
>NC_056751.1:112274794-112329794 GCF_019279795.1 Protopterus annectens | reverse complement strand
CAACTAGAAAAATAGAATTCTCATGGGAATTTGCTTCTAATGTTAATCACCCTAAGTACGAACATGGGGTCTGTAGCTACATCTGTTCAAAATAACTACCCTTAGATTACATCACCATGAGTTAAAGTAAATAGTGATTTTATTGCTGACTGGATGTTCTTCACAGTAAAGTTAAACTTAAAAGTAAATTCTTTAGTCATAAAATAAGAAAGAAAAATTGCAAAGATCAGTACTGCAAGTAGGTGACAAAGGATTTTCAATTATATTATATGTAACAAGAGTGTCACATTGATTTGTGAAGGACCAAATTTGCTCTACAAGTATCGCATTGTAGAGACATGTTTGCGGAAACTCCTTTTAATTTTGTTGGCATAAGAAACATACCGAGGTGTTATAAACAAGCTTAAATATTTTCTTTAGAAACAACACATGCATAAACATCCCTACCCACTGTACCTACCTACCTACTTCTTACATCCAGACACCCCTACCTACCTATTTCTTACACTCACACACACACACACACACACACACACACACACACACACACACACACACACACACACACACACACACACACACACACACACACCTCTTAAGCACTTAAACACACACATGCACACACCTACCTCTTGCTTGTACATTCATCTGCAGTCCATAAGTCTTTTGGAATTCAAATTCTGCGTGGGAAGATGAAGACATAAACCACTGGTCGCACAGAAGCAAACACGTCGCAAATGCCTCTTGCCTCTGTGCAACTAAATGCATAGGGTGTTCTTAAAAAAGAATTCCCTTAAAAAACAATACATATATATATATATATATATATATATATATATATATATATATATATATATATATATATTTTTTTTAAATAAAAGAAAATCTCCCGGTCAGCCTGTTCTGGGGGGGGTGCAAGTGCACCCCCTTGTATCTGTCTGCGGGAGCCCTTGATTCAGTGTCATGATTTTCTGTGTCTGGAAATACTGAAATGTAATTTTTGTGGGAAAATGGCTCTGTACCTTCCTGGAATAACTGCACTGCATGAGAAGAAACTGGGATGAAACGTGGAAGCTTTGGATCCATGAATTTGACTTGTTCCTCACTGCAAATAGATTACCTAAGAAACCTTTTGAGTTGTGGTGTGCAGCATCCCTGTAAGTTTCTGGGGAAGATACCATAAAGTTCTGTTTTTTTTTTGTTTTCTTGATGTGGAAAAGGGAAATAAGAGTATTTAGAGGCAAATTCACTTATAATTACAGTCTAAAAATATGGTAATGGTAATTACCATATATGGTAATGGTAATACCACATTATGGTAACATATGCAACCCCCAACAAGCACACATGTGCACATGCAAAGAGACAGACACATATACACACCACACACACACACACACACACACACACACACACACACACACACACACACACACACACACACACACACACACACACACACACACACACACACATATCTATGAAACTGCATGCAAGCTCCTACAGACATCCTCACACTCTTGGAATCACTTACACACATGCATGCAAGCTCCCACTCACACACATGCATATGCATACAGAGATGGTTTCCTTACACTTATCTCCTACAGAGCGGCCATCCAGACTTACACTTGCATACATAAACATTCATGCAACCATATTCATGCCACTACAGACTTGCATAAATGTTCACACACAGACACTGACACATACAGCACACACACACACACACACACACACACACACACACACACACACACACACACACACACACAGCACAAAACTGTAGCAAGAGAAAAGAACACTCTGCTTATACCTAATCATGAGGTGGAAACCTTTGGAGATGGGCCCTCTACATCACAATAACCCTTTCTGAATTCCCTGCTTTGCCATTTATTTTTTATTTTGTGTTTCATTTTGTTTTATTTGCTAGCTTAGTAAGTGAACCGGTCAAACATATTTTTTAGAGCTACAACCCATCTCACATAATGTCAGACATAAAATGACAGTACCACAGTTTGATACTGAATTGTGAAATAAATGGCAAAAACTGCATTATGAAGAAGAGAAGACGAGACAGTAATAAGTAAATGTTAGCAACATACACCAATTACAGATTTGCTTAAAGCAAGGTTGATTCAAATAAATATGCATCAGGTGCACAGTTACAAATAAAAAATTATATGCTGTGATATCACATAAAAGGTTTCCATCTAACATGTCAATAGTTTGAACAAATACATCTCTCATTTGCACACTTCTCCACAAACTTAAATCATCCTCTCCTTCAGCAGACCTTCTGCCCGCTCAATCTCTAAAAATAGCAGCTAAAGTAGTAGCCTGTCCCATTTCCATCCTGATTAATAGAACCATTCTGGAAGGATACATCCCATCAGTATGGAAAATATCCCATATTATTCCCCTTCACAAAGGTGGTAACTCAATTGAACTCTCAAATTATTGACCCATAGCCTTACTCTCCCCCCTGAACAAAATCATGGAAAGATGCATACACAAACAACTTCTCAATCACTTAATAAATAGCAATCTACTGGCTAACTGTCAACATGGTTTTAGACCATTCCATAGCACCACCTCTGCCCTCCTAGCCTTCTCTGACTGCATTAATAAAAATCGTAATAACAATATTCTTACCTCAGCCCTCTTTATAGACTTATCTAAAGCTTTCGACATGATTAATCACCAGCTACTGATACATTTACTAAAATCCCTTGCACTACACACAAGCTCAGTAAAATGGTTCCAATCCTATCTTCACAACAGGCAACAGGCAGTGCGTTGGGACAATAACTTATCCAACCACCTCCCTATTAACCTTGGTGTCCCTCAACTCTCCATCCTGGGCCCTCTCCTTTTTTCTATTTTCATTAATGACCTTCATACTAATATTCCCCAAGCCACCTGCATACAATATGCAGATGAGTCTACTTAAATTTGCTCAGCCTCATTTTCCTCTGAACTGTTCACCCTCACCCAGCAGGTATTCCAAACTGTTGAGACATGGTTCTTAACATGATGCCTAATCCTGAACCCCAAGAAAACAAAACTTACTTTTCTCTCCCAGCTGAAAATCCACTCCTGTACACTTCACAGTAAAATCAAACAATGACACGATTATATCACCTGATCCAACAACCAGACTCCTTGGATTTGAGATAGACAATAACCTAAACTTTGATACTCACATTAACAACACTATAAAACTAGTCAAGAAAAAACTGGGCTCCCTCTACAGAATTAAACCCTTCCTTACTCCTCTTGCCAGAACTACCATTGCCCATACCCATCTTATCTCCACTCTCCTCTATGCCTCCCCTATTTACACTTATCTGTCCAAAAGTAACTACAGCAAACTTGCAGTTGCATACAATAATATTGCCAGATTTGCCTCTGGCTCTATATTTAGAACCCACCACTGCCTAAATCTAAAACACTTAGGATGGCTTGAACTGCAGAATTTGATTCAATTTCATCAACTTACAATAGCTCACAAAATCCTGTACCAACCCTCTAAAACTCCCATACTCACTACACTTATTATGCCTTACAGTAATCTTAAAAGCTTACGCTCTTCAAATAAACTACTGGTATCTACTACTAAATCCAACAATATGGCTGGTAATTCCTTGTTCTCTAACACAGTTGGGAAAACCTGGAACTCTCTTCCTGAAAATCTTACTGCAATTTCCTCACTTCCAAGTTTTAAATCTCAACTTAAAATTCACCTCAAAACTCAATGGCCCTGCCCCTGCACTAACTCTGATTAACATTGTATGTCTGTCTACCTACTTTACTATTCTCTTAATCCAAACTTAACTTTTGTTGCCATACTATCACTTCTCACCAAACAACCTAACACTTTTATAAGCATCTAAAGATCTTTTATCCTTGAGGAAAACCTCTGCTATTATAAACGGCCTTTATATATATGTTTTCCTTTGGTATTGTATTTAAATTCCTGATACTATGTATGTAACTAAATGTTTTTCACTAGTTTGTTTAATTGTACCACTGCAATTAATGTTTTTTGTTTGATGTGGAGCTTTTCTCCCCGGACCTCTGCTGAAAATGGACATATATCCAGTTGGACTAGCCCGGTCAACAAATGTAAAATAAAATAAAATAAAATTAACTAGGCATTACATTTTATCTCTGCACAAGTTACAGTTACGTTCAACAAATGCACAATGACATTTACAAGTTATCATATTGCAAGATTACATTAAACAATATTGGATCATGCTATGAAATGGTAAACATGTGTCTATGTGATGATAATCTTTAACAGGCAGTGTATGACAAGATTATTTGATAAGGGCAGAACATGAAATATACAGTACTGGCTACTGCAGGACAGAAAATGCGATAAACTGAATGTCTGATACAGATGTAGAAAATGTAGTTTATATATTTACAGCATTGCATCTAAAAGAGAAACTGATGACAGCGGAAGAGAGAAGTGGGGGATTCTATTCAGCTGGTATGTTGCTTGAAACAAGTGAATATACTGGCAAATGTTAGATGTTTAGACAAACCCCTAAATTCAATAAACCTTACATGGTCCATTTCTACCATGTGCACGTCATGGTAGTATACAGTTTTAGATTCAGTAAGCCCTGTGTAGAAGCACGCATCACCATGCAAGCATGGTAAACACCTTGGCATGGTAATTACAGCATAAGCAGCTGAACTGCATGCTGATCAACCAATCCAAGATGGAGGCGCTATTCAACAAGCTATAAGGCAACTGTGTAGACTCCATGCTGGTTTTTCCTGTGAATTCCATAACCTTTTGGAACACAGCCATGGAAAGGAGTCTACACAGAAAGAATTTTAAGGGCTGCTGCTGCTTTAATTCATTTGTATGTGCAAAAGGCTGAAGCCAATGCTGCTGCTGCCAATAGGCCTAGACCAAGAAGGAGAAGAGTTTTCAAGCCCCGTTTACTTTTCATACCCTACATGATGTGAAAATTGTAGAGAGCTACAGGGTGGATATGGACACAGTATAGGAACTCTGTGACCTCTGCCTTTCTAAATTCAGAGCCAGGGCCAACCAAGGGGAACCCATCCCAGTGGAGATAGAGGTATGTGTAGCATTTAGAATCTTAGCTACAGGTACCTTTCATTGACCAGAATAGGGCATGCTGGAGATGTCACAGGCATCAGCATCTAGGATCCTCCATCTGCTCCTGAATGCTATGCTCTAATATGCTAGTGACCACATACAGTTTCCCCATAATCCTGAGGAGAGTGCCAAAACTATGTAGGAGTTTTACCATGTAGCACACTACCCTGAAGTAATGGCTGCCATAGATTGCACACATATAGAAATGAGGGCACCACCTGGGGAACAGGGGTAGGCTCTACATAAACAGAAAGGGCTACCACTCTAACTGCCAAGTCATGTATAATGCCAAGGGAATCTTGAATGTGTGTGCTGGCAATGACTCACATATCTGGTACCCCTCCCAACTGTACCATACGTTTGCTAGGGGGATATTCCACAGGGTCATTTACTGGGAGATGTAGGTTATGCACTGGAACCGTGGCTGATGACACCCATCAGAAATACACACACCATAGTGAGGCACACATTCAAACCAGAAATATCATAGAGTGTATGTTTGAGCTGCTGAAGTCATGGTTCTGGTGCCTAAATACATCTGGGGGAGCTCTGCAGTGCAATACATGGACATGTACAGAAATATTTACAGTACATGCCATGCTACACAACATCATTCTGAAATGACAGCTTCAGCAGAATCAGCAAGAGGAAGGGGCAAACATCCCACCACCAATGCCAAGATCACCACAGCCACAGGCAGATGAGGAGTTAGAGGGGGAGCCACCAGCTGCTGTAGGCGTACATAGGTGTGCTTAGTATGCCCTTGCATTGGCTAAGAGACAATGCATAGCACACTCCCTTACCACCTAGGGACCTAAAACCTACCTTCTATGCACACACATATAGTAACATTGATGCCAAGCAACTCACACAACCTTTACCTTTCCATGTATTGGCTGTGTACTGCTTGCACCAGTCAGAGTCAGCCCTGAACTAAAACCGTGTCAGCAGCTGCATTTACAAGGTAAGTCTTGAACCTGGAGTATATTGTGTAATAATTTAAATAAGTGGCATATCCTTGTATTTCACTAATTGGTACTGTAAGCATGTAAAAGGTGGGAGATTGTTACGTAAATATTCTTAACATGCGACAGCAGAGACTTATGTGACTTATATGTGTCTATTATTAAGTAGTATGCCTCAGGCATTAAAGATTCATACAGTCATACCTTGCAAAAGTACTGATGATCAGTGCATGCCCTCAGTTTAACACCATACATTTGTATTGGAAAATCATTAAAAAGAGAAGTTAGAAAGTAATGATACACATTGCAGTTTCTGACTTCACAACCCTCACAAGATCATTAACAATAAAGTTGGGGAATTTTGATGCTATCATCTGTCTAACTTTCCAAGGTCAGTATAAGTCAAAGGTAAAATTACTAGTTCAACACCACAAATACAGATATACAAAGTACTAAATCAGCTGTGCACTCTGAGCATCAGACACAAAGCTTATGTATCCTTGAATTCTAAAGAAAGAAAACTGGGCTATGTCACAGTGTCACAGTTATCATCACTTGCACAGGGTGTTTTGTGTGTGTGTGTGTGTGTGTGGGGTGGGGTGGGGTGGGTGTAGAAGGCCTAGTCTGACACAAAAGGTTGGTGAGTGTGTGTGAGTAAGAAAGAGAAGCAGGGAGACATTTGGATAAACCAGCAAATGACCAGTGAGACAAGAAGAGTTTTAATCTGCATGGCTGAACTATGTAACTCTTGTGTGTGTGTGTCTCTAGGGGTCCCCAGGTGAAACTGGTGTGTAAGTGTCTACATAAACACAGCCAAGCTCTGTGCTGGCTCTCCATCTTGGTATGTCGTACTGGTGTGAGCTGTGCATGGTAGAGTATGCACTGTCTTACCTTCATCCAGACCTATCACACAATCACTGGGCTGACAACATCACAGATCACCTATAGCATGAGTCAGGACATACACCTTAAATGATACAGTTGAATCCACACTTCAACACACCCTCCACCCAGTCTATGTTCCTGTGAAAGGGTGTACATCAACATGCACCCATCTGAGTTGGGGGTACAGCACCTGATGCATGCATGTATAGAGACATCCTAACTCTCTTAAACTGTGAAGAAGACCAACAGGTCATCTAGGTCATGCATGATGACAACAGTATCATTTTGTGGAACTTGACCAGGCCAAGGCATTTGACACAAATGCACACTGAAGTATTCAATCAGCACTGTCATATGTGGCCATAAACAGCTATATCACCAAGTGGGTAGACCAGTGTATCAAATACGTGGCATCTCCCTGTGTTGAAATGTGTAAAGTCCAGTGATCAGGTCCGTACATTAGGGCTGTCTGCTAGGCTATTTCCTGTCTATTATTTATGTGACGGACATCAGAGATGACATACACATCATGTGTCCGAACAGCTGCCTGAAGGCCTACAGATTGTGGGCAATCATTGACTCCAGTTGTGAAATTAGTATAATACAGGCAGTATCAACACATACCAAAAATTGCTGCTACAGCCATGACAACACCTGCAATGAGAAGAAAACATGGGGAGGATTTGTTAAGTCAGGAAAACAAACACACAACCCAAGTATAATGTGGTCATTACACCCTGTAATCAGACCAATAGTTATGTGACCTGTGTCCTGGGGTACATGGTAAGTGGAACATCCACTGGCATGTGATCACAGTGCTGACTACTTCCTTGAATGTAACACAATATTGGGTATGTGAATGACATCCACATCAGAGGCCATAATACCTTCATAGTTCCCTGCCTTCATCACACCAATAACGGAGTACAATGGTGCCCTTCTTCATGTATCTCCCTACATATCTTCCAATGAGTGATGTGTAACTGAAGTGTACCACTTTTGTCATAGTGAGCTGTCACATATCTTATTGGCCATATCCAGGCATTGTTTTTGTGCCATATACATGACTGTCTGATGGTGTGGAACACTAATCAAGTTGTTACACCAGATGCCAGATGCATGTGTGCTACCTGTTCTGTTAATGCACACACTACATACATAGGTGTCTGATAACATTAATGGCATGTATGTCATTTGTGACAGTGTAGATTGTGCTATATATATATATATATATATATATATATATATATATATATATATATATATATATGCCACGCACACCAGTCAGCTAGCCTGTATTGCTCATAATGTCACATACAAGTATAGCGGCGTCCCTCCTAACACCTCTAACATATGTTACAGTGCCAAGACAGTATGCATGGTTACCCTCATAGAGTGCGTATGTATTATAATAGTTGTTCAAGTGTGTGTGAGCAGAATCATCTCATCATTATAAATCACATATGTTATATCAGAGCCATGGGATTACTAGTGGTATTATTTTGATATTGTCCATGATTGTGGTTGGTTCTTTTAATGTTTTCCATGAATCTTTACCTGTGCCCCACTTGGTAGAGACCTCTGCTGAGATTACACTTCTATTCAGACATTTCAGTTGGCACAGCTTCAAAATATCTTCAAAATATGCACCCTAACCCAACTGTATGTCAGATCCCTGATAGATGTCCTCTGCATTATTCATGTAAGGATGCTTATCTCACACAGAAATCCTCCCCATTGTTATGCCACCTTGTGTGACAGTCACATAAAACACATTTTCACTGTGCAGTCCCTACTGTACCATACAGATATGTGATTGGTGTTGCTGCTACAACCATCTTCCATTGATATGCCATCATCTTCTGTACATTAGGTTGTTTCACCTGTCTTCTTTCCCTGTGTTCATTCCTACAATTCATCTGTATGTCCCTATTTAATACACACACTTCCCCTGAGTGTCCGCTTTATATTGCAGTCCATGTACCATTATAGATCATTTACACAGCTTTAATACAAAATGCCAGGAATGGGATATCACAATACTCTGCACTGTAGATACACTGTCCTATACTGTGTTTGGACCATATACTTGTTATTCATACCTCTCAACTCTCCAGATATACTCAGGATGTCCAGATGTGTTCCTTATTAAATTTGTGGCTTTCTGCCATATCACTGGGATGATCTCAGGACTGATGTGACTCAATATTACATATATCTGAGTTCATACCTCTCAGCTGTCCTGATATTTTGCAGAATGTACAGTTTTTGTCTCAGATTTTTGACCTCTTCCTCAAAAAATGTGGTTTTCTGGCAAGCCTTTGGCATGTCATTTCTAACTGTAGTCAGAAAATAATGATAGATATTTGAGTTTCAAACTTCATGCTCTTCAGAAAATTCATGCTACTGTAAAACCTATTATTCTATCAACTTCCTAAGTTTGTAAGAGCAATATTAAAATCTGTCCCTTTTGTTGGCCCTTTGCCCCCCACCCCCATTATTTATGGCTTTGCCCAGATTTCTTAGAAGTTGAGAGGTATGTTTGGGTTTCATTCTACCACATTTATATGCGACATCTATGTAAAATATATCCCCTTTTCTGATTAATTGTCCCTGAATTATGTTGGGCTTTGTGCAGATGAGTTGTAACACATTGAGAGCTATCTGTGAAGCCCTGGTGATCATTGTGGCATTGCGAGCAAAACCGCAGACCATAGGTTGTTTTCTTTAAACAGAATTGCTATTCATGTTCACTTACACAGTTTCCTGGCCAGCAACACTGTTGCCAGCCACGAAACCTCGCTTAGACATGCCACATGGCATGAATAGGCATTGCACACTGCCACTCGCCATTCAGCATTGCACGCACATGTAACCTCTGTGTAGGCTTCATGCAGAGCCTACATGGAGTTTATTGAATCCCGGGGAGAGTTTTTTGAAAGGAAGTATAGTGTTCTAGATCAATGGGCCACATTCAGAGAATGTGAATTCAGTTGTAGATAAGATAAAAGTGATATTTGTAAAGCATTGGAACCTGGGATTTTGATTTCTTAACTCATTCCCTCCAGTACAGATCTTTTGAGTGGTACCTTTAACTTCCAGTGGGTATGGCTTCAACCATTAAAAATGAAGTTATCACCTTACAGTTCTAACAAATACTAATTGACAGAGGTCATATATCAGCACAGTTTTGTTTGCCATCATGTATACTTCAATATAAAATATTCTGATTCCTTGCATGTAGCATGGTTTTGGAATTATTAATGCAAATATGAACAGGCAATATTTGATGCCTAGAGGCGCAGTAGGAAGTAACTGCAGAAACGCCTGGAGACGTCTCTCGGCTGTAATGTGTGTTCAACATTGGGCTTAGTAACTTTGCTGGCTATGAATGGGTAGAATTCATTATTCAGCCCATTGTAGGTTGTGGTAGCAAATCGGTTGTTCATAGCAATGGAGAGTGTGTTGGCAGAATTAAACAAGTGACAACGCTGCATTCTTTGAACAGCAAGGAGCATAAACCTACAGAGTTTAGATTAGGCAGATTGGCACAGGCCTGTTGTGTTAGGGTTGTTGAGCATAGTCAAAGGAAGGATATATTTATATAAAGATTTTGATTTTGTGTAGCTTTTCTCCTCAGTCCTTTCCTGAACAGTCAGACATTCCCATTTAACAAAAACAAATAAAACAAATAAATACAAATAAAATTAATATTTTAGTTTTGTTGACAAGCTATTCTTTACTATAACTTTCATAGAGTCAACTGTGAGATGGCTGGTGAGTTCATAGGTATATCAGAGGTTTGTAAGAACATCAGAAATGATTATTTCTACATGACAAGGGAAGGTAAGAGTCTGAGTTTGAGCTAAGTGCATACATATTTGTAATATTAAATTAGCAGGACAGAGTTGCTGCATACAGAGGCATTTAAATGTTTTCCCTATTCATCCATTCATTTGAATAGAGTAAGAGAAGAACTTTGCTTTATGTGGAGTTGAGGACAGTTCCATATAAGTGGTATTCCTTGTGATACAAACCTATCCCTTTATCATGTTCTGTTTATTTTGAAAAGAGATTGAGATCCCTAGGGTGAGTATTTATGATACTACTGGATTTGTAAATCTGTAATAATGTCGATGTCATTGTCAATGTGATACTTAGGAGTCCATACTCACAAAAGGTTGTGCTGCTTGAGAACCAAACCAGAGAATGTGCACGAGCCCAAAACAAACTGGTATACAACAAGTAGCTCAGCACATTCAGGCAGAAACAAATTGGGAGTAAGATGATGCAAATCCTTTATTATTCTACTCCATAATACGAGATCAAAGCCATTAAACTGGTTTTGATGCTGACTGCAACTTCATCAGTAACATCTGAATACAATCTAAAACAACTTATATTTATAAGGTAGCTATCTAATATTGATGATATCATAAACCAATGATGTCAACAAACAGGGCTAAGGTCATTAAATTACCTCAAAAATAATCTTAATACTTCTGTGTAACATAGAGTTAGCTTAATATCCATGAAATTTGGTGACATTATGAACAGTTTGTCATAACAAACAAGTAAAGGTTACTTCATAGTCTCCACTAGCCCAAGGACCATATTAAATATTTTCATTAAAAAATTCATAAATGTGATAAATTGTGGAGCAAATATATGTATGTATGTATGTATGTATGTATATATATATATATATATATATATATATATATATATATATATATATATATATATATATATATCTAGCTATATATATATATATATGTGTGTGTGTGTGTGTGTGTATATCTATCTATCTATATATATATATATATATATATATATATATATATATATATATATATATATGTATGTATATATATGTAGATATTTATACCAACACAAATGATCTCCAGGAAGGGCTGACACAGACAAACAGCTGCTGTCAGAGCCATGGACTAAAACCAAATGCCAAGAAATGCATAATAGTATCCTCTGGGAAGTCATCCACCCCTGGTAACTGTCATATTGACAACACATGCCTAAGAGTTAGTCAGGGACTTGAGGACACACATAGACTATAGTTTAGCCTTTGAACAGTAAGTGTCTACAGTAGTGAGAAAATCATTCTACGTATGTTGTGCAACTTGTAAACAATGTTATGGCATCTAGGTCCAAGGAAGTCATTCTTTCAACATATTTGGCATTCATCAGACCTATCATTGAGTACAATGCTCCTTTTGGTATGTACCTAACCAGGCATATCTAACAATTGGAACATCCACAGAGGTTCTTCACTAAAAGAATACAGCGTATATGTAAGACATCTATGCAGACCTCCTCAAGGGCCTAACCCTGTATTCTGTCTCCTACAGGCTGTTGAGGGAAATTTATGCCTGGCATGCAAAGCATTGTCAGTCTCCACTCTAATGGACCTCCTGCATATCTGCAAAACAAACAGCACCAAATGTACCCATTCCAAAGACTTAAACCTTGCCTGTGATACAAATAGGACCTGCTGGAGAGACAAGTATGTGTCCCAGAGACTACCCCTTCTCTGGAACAGGATTTCCATCCATGAGAAGCAGAGTTTCTCCCTAACCCAATTCAAGTGTAACTTGGACAATTGGATGGGTAACATGAAATTTATCCCTGGTTTGGCACCTGCGTGTCTAATGGATACAGGCAGTCTGTAAATAGTTCATCTCTCAGGACCCTGCTTGTAAATGTTTCACATCCCAAGCCCCTGCTTACACTTATCAAGGGTACCAAAAGTTGTCTTATGTTGTCAATGCCTATAAACAATGCCTATAAACAAAAAGTGGGAATTATTAAGTACTAAGGTGTGTTTATATAGAGAAATAGTCCTTTTCTTACAGTGTATATCACTTGATTGTTCACATATTCTGTGCTTGAAATTTTACTTACATAAAATACCGTGAAAGAACATTGCATTAAATATATAATGCCCTCCATTCTGCAGGTAGCAAAACATCTAATGTTGTACACTTTATTAGTGTTAGCCGAAGTAAACTCATTGTTTTTAAGTACATATTTCCATAAGGAACAACAATTACATGGTCTGCAGCCAGTGACATCTTCAATACACCATGTCTTAAGGGTAGCAGGTCTATTTAGTCCAATATATATATATATATATATATATATATATATATATATATATATACAGTGCACTGTTCTTGCATAGTATTTTATGCAGGTAAAACTGACCTACACTGCTATTGTCAAGTTTTTTGAAGGAAGTAGAGCTGCCCACCTTAACTTCCTGGGTTTTATTTATGATTCAGTTTGCTACCCAATGTGTTACATAGAGACTGACATTTAAATGGGAGAGTTTATCTATGATACCCATGTGTGGGATGGTGTAGAACACCTCTGGATGGTGTGGATATGTGGAGTGCACTATTTTGCCCCCATCCATTGCTTCAATAACTTTTTTCAAGACTAGTCAACAAGGTTAAGTAGCAGGACCTGCCCTTGACAAATCTGATCTGGGGTTTGTCAAGAGTCTGTAGTTTATCTATATCCTTGTTTATTAATTGCAGTAATCCTTTCTATAGCCTTACAGATGAGACTGGTCATGCTTATGTGTCTATAGGTACCTGGGTCTGTTGAAGTCCCACCTTGGTGCAAGGGAAAGACTATTGCTGCCCTCCACTCATCTAACATAAAGCCTATTTTGAAGCTGATACTGAAAGAAAGTCCTGTTTCAGACTGACTAGTAGGCAGCCTGGTATGTTATCTGGCTCCACAGACACAGTGTTCTTGTCCTTACACAATGCCTTGAAAACTTGTTCTTGGGAGATTTGAAGGGGGTGTTGATGTGGGTATGTGATCTGAGAATATTGGGGGGGTGAAGTTTGAGTTAGTAGACTGGCTATGTCCTCAGAGTATATAATATAATTTACTAATCGCTCTGTGAAGTGCTAGGCATTATCTCCAGTTTGGCTAGTTCCAATTTTGGGTATTCTGTCAAAAAGAAGACATAATCACTTAATACCAAAATGCCCTGGAAATCTTTGCTCTGTTTTTCAGTCTTAACTCTTTTTGTGTTTACACACATTTTAAGTTACACTACATATGTAATCTTTCCTGATCAGGTACACTTTCAGTATTGTAAGAGATGAAAAAGTTTTCTAAAGCAAGCAGATATGCTAATATTAGCTGCTGAAATCTACTTCATAAGAACAGAGAGAGAAATGTATCCTTAAATTCAGCTGCTACCAAAATAAAAAAAGGACAGACTGAAACCAACATCTTATGTTCCATAAATATAATCTGTATTATTAGTCATTTTGCTTTTGAAATACATTTATCTCAAAACAAGATCCTATCACTGATACAGCAGACAGTGTCTGGAAAAATGCTGCTGATCTACAACTTGCCAGATCATGCTAAAAATCCAAGCTATAAGTGGGTGAAATGGCACCCCAAAAACTTATGCCCTTCAGAGCTGAGCTCAAAAGAAGAAAAGAACTAACTTGCACACGTGCATGAGCATGCGCTTGCACAGATACAGACACACAGAAACACACGTGCGCGAGCACACACACACACACACACACACACACACACACACACACACACACACACACACAGTCTTCGAAATCATTTAAGCAGGCACCATCTCAGTCATGCCAGTTCCAGTACTGCTTGCAGCCTTGAAGTTGGATGGACTGCTTGACACTCCCACCCCATAGCACAAATCACACCACTGACTGAAGGCATGACATTTAAGCAGCCATGACTGAGATAATACTTGCTTAAATTTATGTATTAATTCATTCATTCATTCATTTATTCATTCATTCATCCATTGTAAATGATCATAAAGACTACCTGCAGGGATAAATTGTCACCTTTTCTACAGTCAAAATAACGAAACCTTCCGCTCGGAGTTAATGTTCCATTGTTAGCAGCAAAAATTAAATAAATAAACAAAGTGCAAAGGAGCAAAACAATGAAGGGGTAAAAAATACCAAGTCCCATCAACAAAATCACTCGTAGAAATAATGTATTCCAATACTCTCGAGTAATAGGAAAATGAAGAAAATTTAATTGCAGTGCAGGTTAGCGCTTTCGCTGGTTAGCTTCTTCAGACCTTATACAAATAAAATGACCGTAGTCAAAACTTTAAATACACAAAAAGGCGCGAGATTTAAAATTCCATTAAGGGATACATCATTTCATTCATTGGTACAACTCATAGGCAGTAAAAATCAAAATTAAAACAAATAAATCATACCATTTAAAAACATTTACTTGTATACATAGTATATCTATATATATCTAATTACATGTAGTAATATACTGTGTTATAATAAAACATCAATTCGTTGACAGTACAGTGTGCACCTGGCATGATATATTTAATCTTATCCATGTGCAACGAAAGTATAAATATTTATAAATATTTAGTTAAGAAATCATCACCAAAAACAGTCAATCAGAAATATACCCTATTATTTATTGTATCTCAAACTCCTCAATTTCAGAAGTGGTCTTAGAGGGACTTTGCCATTAAGTCCTGGTGGCATATCAGACCTGAATTTAATAATCCAATGTGTCTCTCTGGCCTCAGTATAGTTGTCCACGTCCCCCCTCCTATGTGAGGTGTGAATCTGTTCCAAGATCCTGAACCCAAAAGAATGGTCCATGCCTTCATCGTGAACATGCCTGGCAAGTGCATTACGCAAGTTACCTTTCCTAATATGGTATATATGTTCGCGAATCCTGTCTCTAAGACAGCGATTCGTCTTCCCTATATAGAATGCCTTGCAGATGCCACAAGATGCCATGTATACCACATTCCTAGACATACAGTTCCCACTTGCCCGTATTGTAAAGTCACCCAATCCCAGAGGATGTGTAAATGTGGGATCTGTTAGGATATAAGAGCAAAAATTACACGTATTGCAAGGTCTAGTATGGAGTTGATCTATATTCCAACTATTACGTGCTGACTTTGGATAACATAAAAGACTCTTTAAATTCTTTTTATTCTTATATACAAACTTTGGTCTATCTCCAGTGATTTCCTTGATTTTGGGATCCACTGATAGTACATGCCAATGCTTATTAAAGATATCTTTTATAGGACCTATGTCTTTAGTATAATAGACCGGAAACAGTACTTGCTGGATAGTTCTATGTGAACTATCAGTCAACATAGTATCATCAATATTGATGATACAGTGCTCCTCTATATTGTTGGAAAAATAGGGCTTAGCTCTTGTATTCCTAAGATCTAACATGTCTTCTGTAATTGACATAAAGTCAGTTGTACTATAACATCTCTCTCGCAACCTGTGTTCAAATTTGCTCATATCCATTTCATAGGCTGTTTCCACAGGGGTATATCTGGATATGCGTATAGCTTGCCCTCTCACTATATTTTTATAAACAAAGCCTGGGTGCATGCTATGTCGATGCAACAGGGTGTTCTTATGGCATGGTTTGCGATACAATCCTGTGTTGACCATTCCATTGGCCATCTTTTCTACATAGACGTCTAAATACGTGTAATTTTTGCTCTTATATCCTAACAGATCCCACATTTACACATCCTCTGGGATTGGGTGACTTTACAATACGGGCAAGTGGGAACTGTATGTCTAGGAATGTGGTATACATGGCATCTTGTGGCATCTGCAAGGCATTCTATATAGGGAAGACGAATCGCTGTCTTAGAACATATTTACACCTCACATAGGAGGGGGGACGTGGACAACTATACTGAGACCAGAGAGACACATTGGATTATTAAATTCAGGTCTGATATGCCACCAGGACTTAATGGCAAAGTCCCTCTAAGACCACTTCTGAAATTGAGGAGTTTGAGATACAATAAATAATAGGGTATATTTCTGATTGACTGTTTTTGGTGATGATTTCTTAACTAAATATTTATAAATATTTATACTTTCGTTGCACATGGATAAGATTAAATATATCATGCCAGGTGCACACTGTACTGTCAACGAATTGATGTTTTATTATAACACAGTATATTACTACATGTAATTAGATATATATAGATATACTATGTATACAAGTAAATGTTTTTAAATGGTATGATTTATTTGTTTTAATTTTGATTTTTACTGCCTATGAGTTGTACCAATGAATGAAATGATGTATCCCTTAATGGAATTTTAAATCTCGCGCCTTTTTGTGTATTTAAAGTTTTGACTACGGTCATTTTATTTGTATAAGGTCTGAAGAAGCTAACCAGCGAAAGCGCTAACCTGCACTGCAATTAAATTTTCTTCATTTTCCTATTACTCGAGAGTATTGGAATACATTATTTCTACGAGTGATTTTGTTGATGGGACTTGGTATTTTTTACCCCTTCATTGTTTTGCTCCTTTGCACTTTGTTTATTTATTTACCTTTTCTACAGTGCTGATCCTATCTCCTAACAGCTTGTAAACAGGCCAACTGTCCCCTTCACCCAGCCCTTGCTACAACTTTAACACAAAAAACACGTTTTACCTCATATAGACCATTATTTCAACAGTCAGTTTTCAACAATTAGGTACTTCTGGTGAAGATGCTGATTGGAGATATACACAGGAGGTAAGGTGTATTTTAACATACAATAAGAATACTCGGTTAATTAAGCAGGTAATAAATAAGCATTGGTTTATGCTACAGGATATCAATGAACTATGCCATGCCATATCTGACAAACCCTGTTTTGGTTTTATACAAGGTACTACACTTAAGCAAGCTCTTTATTATAAGGAACAACTGAAGAGCTATTTTAATGGGTCAGGTAATAAACATGGCATGTATCGATGCAAAAGCTGCAATTATTGTAGGTATATGTATGGCCTAAGTTCCTTCAAACACCCTGTTACTGGCCATGATTTTCATCTACAAGCTTATGGTAATTGTACCACCTAAAATGTTGTTTACATGGCCAGATGCGAAGCATGTGAATGTTATTATATTGGCGAAATGAGCAGGAGACTTAAGGAATGCATTAGCGATCATTGTTCTTATATTAAACAAAAGGTCATGACCAATGCTCTATAACCATATATTTGATAAAGGGGATGCTCACAGTTTTAAGTTTTTAATTTTAAAAATGATTTTTATGCCCTTATGAGGCGGGGATATTAAACTTTTGACTGAGAATGAGGAAATTCTCTGGATATTGAGAAATGAGAGCACATTTACCAACAGGCTTAAATGGTACTTTCACCTTAAAACCATTGTTTAGGGCTTTACATGAATAGGTGTAATCAGTTGAGATAATTATTGGTTCATACTTTATGTATTTGTATTGTATTCAGTGTATGATAATGTTTAGCTTGAAGAAGCTTTTGGCAAAAGTTTTAACTGAATGAACCTTGTTACAACTTTGCCAGAAGCATCAGGAATGAAACCTATTAACCCATGCACAGGTTAGTCAAGATCAACCTGATAGTCTCTATGTTTCCAAAACTTGGCTAAAAGATATGATCCTTGGCTCAGAAGTCATAAAAAAGCATCACTGTCATGGCTGTAATATCACAAACTGAAACCATCTTGTTTAAAGGTAATAAACCAAAGATTGTCTAAGTAAGTCTGTCTATACCCCCCCCCCAAAGAACACATAAATTAAGTGCAGAGAAAGCCATTCAGTGTCTCACATCCAGTGTTTTAGTACAGAGCTCATCATTATGGATGACTTAACTGATGACTGGAAGCCCTCAATGGATGAGTTTTAGTTTCCTATCTTTACAGCTCCATGATCTCAAGCAGTTGATAAATTTGACAACAGTAGATAAAATCTCTGGTCATAAGACAGTTTTGGACTGGAGACTCAAAACTATACTAAAATATGTCTGATAAGTAGGCATCACAATTGAATCCATCACTGGCCACCTATCTACATTTACTGTATGGGATCATAAGAAAAACCCAAAGCATAGGCTTTGCTACTCAAGAAATATGAGTCACTACTTGCTATGAACTGGAATGTAATATACAATTTACCACTTAATGATGTTGTTCATTGTTTCAGTTCAGTGTTTTTAAATATGTTAAACAGCATAGTCCCCTTGCACAAAAAGTGTGCCAGACTTAAAAATCTGTCGGGATTATGGTCCATATCAAGACCATAACGGTCACATAGAAATCATCTTTGGTCCTTCTCTAGATATTCTAAACATAAAACTCTCCTTATTAAAATTCAGGAAGCCTATAACCAAACAAAAAGCTAATTATTTTAAACAAACAGCTTTCTGTCTTGAGCAACAATGTATACACTCTAACGGTTTAAAAGCATTAAAAGAAAACTGTTTAATTCAGGACAAAAGTAAACTCCATATATTTTCTTCATATGAGTCATACTGAGATTGCTACTGATTTTAGAGAATATTTTCACAACATAGTACAAAAGACATTGGTAAACCACTCAAAGGATCTACTGCTATGTGTCTGCAGTGTGAGTGTCCTTACTTCTCCTTATAAGCAATTTTATCAGGTTTGCTGTATAAAATCTTCCAGAAGTTGAACCTGGTTCAACTTCAACTGACAGTCTACCCAGGTTTCTTAAACATATTTACAAACAGTAGTGCTCTCCCAATGTCAATGTTAATTAACACAGCTATCAAAAAGAAACTGAGACGAGGGTTTGGAAAACTTACTTATCGTACCCTCACCTAAAAGGGGAATTTAGGTAATAATTAAATTGCCACATAACTCTCTTGTCTTATTTAAAATACATTCACCCACAGCTGCATCAACATTTAAGGAAATACAGTCTTACCTAAAAGTTGCAATATGGTTTTAGGCCTATCCATACCACTGATACTGCTGTACTGAATGTTGTAGAGTACATCCTTAACTAACTAGCTCATGGTTGAATGAGCTCTCCAAAATATTCACTACTGAGGACCATATATTTTTTGTGACCCTAAATAGCTATAACATTTCCTTCAGTATCACTAAATGGTTCAAACAAACACTAATTAGGTAGATAGTATGGTTCCATTTTGCAAAATCTGCCTGTTACTGCTGGTATCCCTCAGGGCTCTGTATGAGGGCATTCCTTTTTACTGTCTTTGTGAATTACATGGTCCATCATCATGGCAAAGGCAAACTCGTTCATTATACTGATGACTTTACAATCTTTTCTGAACATGATGAAATCAGGATATCCAGTCCCAAACTGCAGTCCAGCTTTGATCCACTTCTTTTATAGCTTAAAACTGTGAGATTGCATCTTAATGATACTAAGAACAAACTTGTGCTGCTCTCAAGCAATAACCAAAACTGCTGTTACTGTAGCATCACTATCCTATTACTAGTCACATTGTGTACTTGTGTACCTCCATCCCATCTAAGTATTATCTTACCTTAACCTCTTTTGTCAAACCTCTAAGTGAGGAAACTATTTCAACAAAATTACTTGGTCTCATTACTGATAACCAATTAAGATTTGAAAAACATTGATAATGCTTTGTCCAGAACCAGCCAACAGGTAGGTAGGTATTGTCTAACTGGGTGCAAAAATGACACCTTTTCAGCAGAGGCCTGGTGAGAAAAGCTTCAAATAGAAACTTTGACAAACTTTTTAAGACATTTGAATTAACGTTATTAACATAGTTAACAGTGAGTATTTCGGAAACAATACATACTAAAATATAGATACTGTAGACTTTACTGTAAACATCAAGACTAACTGGACAAAACTAGCTAACAGCAGTAAATTATTTTTAAACACCTTTATTAAATTATTACTTAAGACATAGGCAAACATATATTTAAACAAACCATATTAAACTATTTCCAGTAACATCCATTGTGCATCACATTTGTTCTTTAAATATCATCAGTCCAACATTACATAAATTGTTCAATTTCTTCCTTCACTCCTCCAGCACATTATTCAGCATGTATTGTTCCCACGATTTCCATTTATTTATGTAATTTGCTTCTCCCTTTTTCTAAAGATTCCACTTCCATTCTTTTATTTGGTTACATTATTCAATGCTTTAAATACAGTTGGTTTAATTTTTGATTTCCATTTTATAGTAGTTGCTTTTTTTGCCAGCCACCAGAATTAAACTTAGCAAGGCCTTACTATGTCTAGGCATTTCAGATCCAGTTTCTCAGCTCATAAGAATCATTTCCTTACTTATACCCATTTGCTCACCCAAAATTTCTGATAGAGTTCTCTGTACGGAATTGTTAAGATCTGCCAACTCATTACACTCTCAGAACATGTGTTCCCAGTTACCTCTTTCTTCCCTATCCCACATCCAACATCTGCCATGTACTTGAAAAATTCCTTGGAGTTTGCTTGGGGTATAAAAATGCCTATGCAAATGTTTCCACATAAACACCTTAAACCTTCTAGATTATGTTGCATGCTTGGGAGCCATACATAGGTCCTCCCATTGTTCCCTTGTAAATTGCATATCCAATCTCTCTTCCCAATCTTTTCTAATGTCATCTGATTGATTCTTATAGTTACATAGTCTATACATAGTATTGTGTGACATTTTATATGCCCTACTAATTAACCTTTTTTAACATCAGCTTCTGTTCTAGATTCAATTGAAAAATCTACCAGAGTACATCTTTCACTTAGAGTTCACCTATCCCTTTCTCTTTGCCTATGCTCTGCTATCCGTCCCTGGTAGGGAAAGCAGTATCTAGCCTGCAGTCCAACTGTCTTCTTGGCCTCATCCCATTCTATTACCTTTCCCTCTCTAGTTATTTGCTCCCAATACCTTGGTTCCTTTGTCAAATTCTTCCATAAATTCCATCTCCCTCTCGCCTAATCTCTGTACTCTTATTTGCAGTCATCTTTCTTGGCAAAATCTCATTTCTCCACTCTGGTGTTGGCTTAGTTCTTAGGTTACTTTCTGCTATTTTATGAATATAATACTCTGTATGGCTGTTGTTATTCTCCTTATGAAGCATTACAAGTAAATTATTGGTAGAAGTTGCAGAAAAACAGGAAACAGAGGAGGAATAATGTAGAGGGTAAGATAGTATTGAGACATAAAAGAGTAAAAGAAGAAAGAAAAGAGAAACACCGTGTAGAGAAGAAAAGATTAATAAAAGTATTGCAGATCAAGCATGGAAAATGTATTAGTTGTGATTGCGTATGGGTTAGTAAGATGAAGAGAGTTTCATCAGTGAGATGATGGATGAGAAGGATGTTTTTCAAAGGGATATATGAGGAGTTAAGATGGTAATGTTAGAAGGGAGTATAGGAGGAAACAGGATATCAAAGAAAGGAAAGGAGTTGGTGATTAAAATTAAGATATATTTTCCTTACTCACAATATGTGCTATCGAGGAGACAAGTGCTGCCAAATCCATTTAATACCTAGATAATATTTTAGATTGTTTTAAAGAAAGTCTGGAGTGTTCTTGCCTTAGGGAGAAAGGAATGTCATTCCAGATTTTGGAGATATAGAATGAGAGGAGAGAGTAATTTGCAAAATCTCTGAAAAGAGCTACCTAATGATTTAAGATATCTTCCTGAAAAGAAGAGCTGTAATTAAGATAGCATTGATAACCCATCTATCTATACAATGAAATTGTTGTTATGGTATAATATACATTATCACTTCTTACTGTAAACTGTGCTTCAGGTTGTTGTTGTCTTTCAGCTTTTCCCGGTTAGGGGTCGCCACAGAGAAACTCCGGTCCACTAATGATTGGCAGTAGATTTTCACGAATGCCGAAGTGCCAGCTTGATGTTCAACCTTCAATGAAGGCACGCCCATTTACGCATGTCTTTCGAATGCCCACCCAGCCGCAGGGAGGACATGCAGACTCCACACAGAAGGCACTCCCCGCTTCCAGTACCTGTAATAAATAATGCACCAACTTACAGATTTCTGCAATGCCTTGTTTTTTTTTAATTAATGCAAATGTAGACAGCATCTGTGGTCAGTTTGAGATACTTTTTGGGGAGGGTATCTGGATTAAGAGTAGGGAGCTTTAGTTTTGTAGGTGTGCTTTACAGCGAAGGTGGGTACATGTAGTGTGAGGGTGACATAGTGATTGTTTGCATGTTGGCAGGTACTTGAGTTAGTGGATGATTTATGTTATGGTCATAATATCAATGAAGTACCAATTACATTTTGATGCAGTCTTTGATGAGGTACTGTTAGGGGATTGGTTGGACTGGTCTTTCTTCCCAGGGAATAACAAATACTTAATGGATGACCAGGAAAGCTTTGGATTGTTTTGATGGGTGTCCTGGAGTGAGGTATTACATATTTTTTTTGTCAACTTTAATGTTGGTTTTGGTAAGGTTACAAACATATTTGTAGGCTTGGAGGTTTTGCTATGTGTGCTGATCCTCTCAAAATACCTTTTCTCCTGTCAAACTCACTCTCAAACCCCCAACTTACAGCTTTTACCAATGTTCGCTAAATGCCCACCCCATATACCTCAATCGCCCAGCATACCCCCTGCCTTTTTCTCCAAATTGCAATCATCCAACATAATTGTCCAACACTTTATATTTCTCTACACCTGGCCTATACCTATCAGAATGCTTCCCTGCCAACTTCTTATCCTATGTAATCTTCTTTTACTCACACACCTAACATCCGTACTCCAACGTCAACAACCCTACTTTCAAGTATCAGATTCTCTAACTTGAAATCAAACTCAGTATCATTTCCATATCACACCTACACTAATCAACTTATCCACTATCTTCTTTTCAAACCAAACTATACCTTTCACAACCCCATTCTCTACAGACTGGTTATATATCGTCCCCCAGGTAAAAATCTCCTATCCTATGGTCTAGCACATCTCTGGAACTCTCTACTACCATCTATTCGTACCACCTCTAACTGCTTTTCATTCAAAAAATCTCTTCACTCACATCTAATATCCCAGTGGGAATGTTCTTGCTCCCACCCCACATAATCTCTTCCCCTCTTTACACTGGCAATTTCCATTTTACTATCTCTCCTAACTCATACATCCTGCTCTTGTACATACTAAGTTATTTACAAAGAATGTATTAGAATACACCTCTCAAGTGCAAGCTTCCTTAAGATGTAATGGCTTCTCAGTATTTATACTGTAATGTTCTTTTTAACTAGTCTGTAGCATCTGTAATGTTTTTCACTAGTCTGTACTATTTGTAATGTTTTTTCTCTAGTCTGTAATATTTGTAATGATTGTAACCTAAAACCTTATTGTAACCTTGCTTGTTTTTGGAGCTTTTCTCCCTGGGACTCCATTGAAAATGGGTTCATCTTGGCCCAATGGACTATTCTGGTAAACCAACTGCAAATAAATAAAATAAATAAATATTAAATAATTAAACTTCAACAGCTCTTCTCCTTCCTCAGCCTCCTTCACTCACTTAACCTCTCTAGACATATTATCCAAACCCAGGTCCCCTCTAACCATTACAAAAGGATTGTCAAATTACCACAGGCCCTCTAGCCTTCACAAAATGCTTGCCAAATTAACACCACAAATGCATCCTGCTCATTAGGCCACGCTTCTAAATCCAGTAACCTGCACCTTTATAGCATTAACCTCAGAAGCATTAGAAGCAAACTCCCAGAGGTCCATGCACGGATTGCCTTCCACTCCACTTACATCCTGGTCATAACTGAAACCTGGTTAAAGCAAGATAATAAAAGATGAGGCACTCATCACCAGCGTATAACTTTCTTAGATTAGTTAGAACAAACAAAAAAGGAGGCAGTGTGGCAATCATCTACAACAACACCCTCCAGCTATCTGACTTTACTTTTAGTCCCCAGCTACTAAAAACTGACAAGATTCTTGTATCGTCATTTAAACTTAATAACTATAATACCTTATACATACCCCCAGGTAACAACACAGCAAATATCAAACAAGAAACTATAATACTAGGGGACTTCATTATAGATTGGCAAACTGTTAACCATCAATAACCCCAACAATGATATAATCAATTTATATGGCTTCACTCAGCACATCTCTACTTCTACTAGAGACAATAAAACCACCATTGACTAGATACTCATAAATTCCTCAAATAATATTCTCATTTCTGGCTCCTTCCCCAACTCCTTAAGTGATCACCTCCATACTTTTACAATTAGGCAGCTAAACTCCCTCATGAAACACTACCACTTTAATCTGTACGTAAAGTATCATCTTTCCATGAAGACACTTTCCTGATCATCTTAAGATACATTAACTGGATCAACTTCAGATACTCTGTTTAGATGATGCTGTCACATACTTTTAGGGTATACTTCCTCTTCATCCTAATGCCCCACTAAAAACCAAAATAGCTAAATTAAACCCTGCACCATAGTTAAGTAGAAAAAAAAAATGAAAGAAAGAGAAACAGCTTAGAATAGGTTCATAGGTTCATATCTGTATACTACACTAATGATCACCAGGGCCTTTATAAGCCTGGCTGTGCAGCTTAACACAATTGCATCCCCTTATAATGTATGTGTCTTAATTGGAGGGAATGTTTGTTAGGAAGTTGCTAAAAAGTAATGTTGGAGGGGTGTAGTAGTTAGGGAATATTTGATGTCAGCCTCTGTCTATTAAAAACATGGGGGCCAGCCTGGGGATGAATTTATGACTACCCATCCAATGTTAGTTAGGGAATGTTTACTGTCTTCATGTGTTTATAAGAGACATCGGTGCCAGCCTGGGGATGAATTTACAATTTCCCATCCAATGGTCAAGGTTATGTTTGAATAGGGGTAGGGATGAACTCTACTTCATATGGATGGGGAGCCTATTGAAAGGCATGGAGATCCACTGAAACACATATCTGTCTTGTCAGTTATGTTGCAAGCAAAGTTCATATCCCCAGATCTAGTGTTTTTATTGCTGCTTGTTTTCCAGATGTGCAAAAGCCCCATCAGGGCTTAATCTAAAGATATCTTATATGCCAAGCACAGCTCCCTTTTAAACAACTTGTAGGAGTATAGAGGCAGGGCTCTAAGACAAATCTATACAGGACAATGTGTTAATACTCTGGATTCTGTTGCTAAGGAAACTCTATGAGCATTCCAACTGTTGCATATTTCTACTCAGGTTCATGCTGAAGGGGGCATTGTACTCCACTATGGGTCTGATAAGGGCCAAGTAGAGTAGTACTATAACTTCCTTGGACCTGGTTGCCATCCCCTTACTTATAAGTTGGGTGACATAGAATGATTTTTCTTACTACCTTGGTTATATGTTGGTCAAAGGCCAGATTACTGTGTATATTGTTCTCAGATCTCTAACTACTGGTTCACCTTTTTGGGGTGTCTTATCATTGAGTAATTTGTCTGGGTGGACATTTTCTAAAAATGCACTATAATGCACTTCTTTGCATTGCATTTTAATCCATGGCTTTGGCACAAGTCACTTGACTTCATCTGACCTTCTTGCAGGATGGTACTGCCATGGGGTGAATTTATGATAGGTCCCAATTTGCAGTTATCTGTGAACTTGTTGAGTCAGAGGTCCTTGACATTAGCCTTGACCTCTGAGAAGTAGATGCCAAACAGGAGTGGGCCCAGCATGGAACCCTGTGACACTCTCCTGTTGACCTGCCTCTTGGTGGAGGTGGTCTCACCAATCCTGACTTCTTGGTCCTATATGTGAGACAGCTGAAAATCCAGTGAGTAATATAGGGATTTATGCCTAGTTCAGTGAGTTTGTCCACAATATGTTGCATCTCTGTAAGTCAAATGGTACACGGGTTACTCACTCAAAAGACCTTAACCTGGTCTGTGACATTAATAGAACCTTCTTGAAGAGTGATTTTTCTCCCTGAGGTTATGGTTACCACACCTTTGGAAAAGACTCCTACTTCATGTCAAACAGAGCACCTCATTGGTCCTCTTCAAATACAATCTTGACGATTGGATGGATAACCATAAATTCATCCCGGGGGTTCCACCTGTGTCCCTCTTGGACAGGGCAGTAGGTGCTGATCGTGGAAATAAGATTAGAACTTGGCTAGGCTTATAAGGGCTCTAGGGTCATTAGCCTAGTAACGTCCTATGATCCTATGAATACCTGAATGGAGTACAGTATTGAACACCTTAGCTAGGTCAAGGTAGGCAGTATGCACCATTTTCCCTTCATACATTGCCTTGGTTACCTTATCAAAGAAGTTTACCAGGTTAACTAGGCATGACTTTCCTTTGACATAACCAAACTGGGATGGGTCAAGTGTCTACAGATTGCCAATGTCTTTGTTGATCATTTCCATGATAATTCGTTCCATGGCTTTGCATATCAGATTAGTCAGACTAATGGGTCTGTAGTTTCTGGGGTCTGTTGAGCATCCATCCTTGTGAGGGGGGGATAACCATTGCCATTCTCCACTTGCTTGGTATGTAGCCTGTTTTGAGGCTGTAGTTGAAAAGTGACTCAAGTGGTCCTGATAAGTCATGTTTCAGGCTATTTAGGAGGCAACCTTGGAAATTTTCCAACCCCACTGAGGCTGTGTTTTTACCCTTAGTGAGCACCACTATGATATGCTTCCTGCTATAATTAGAAGGGTTATGCTAGTAGGAATTTCATGAGGGGTAGTGGGAGGAGTTAGGGGTGAAGTTTGAGCAGCATTTGTTGGCCAGCAGATTCACTATGTCGCTCTGCTCAGTAAATGTGGTACCATTTACTACCAGTTCTGCACGCTGTTGTATGTTACCTGTGAGGTTTTGGATGTAGCTGTAGACGGTCTTATGGTTGTCTTTAGCCTGGTAAGCTATCTTGACCTTGTAACTGACCTTGTTGGATTTAATTAGTCCTCTATGTTTCCTGTATAATTTAATTAGTGAACTCTTGTTATTATGAGTGTTGCTCTTTCTGACTTTGGCTATGACTGTTTTCCTTTTGTTATGTAGCATGTTGAGATTAGGATTCCACCAGTGTGGTTTGTTTTTGGAGTTTGTTTTGGACTTAGTTCTAGTTCTGGTGGGTACAACAGCCTCTCTGCAGCCATTTACTTGTTTGTACAGTGTTGCTGTGACTAATTCTGCATATGCTGTTGTGAACTTTGGGTTAGACACTGAATTTTTGACAAACTGAGATTTAATAGGATGCAATTTGGTTTAGAATAGTTCTCAACTGTAACAGGTTTTGCTAGGTTTTCCAAGCTGATTTTTATTTTGAATGACACAGGCTTTGTGATCTGACCTCACCAGTGAGGACGTGACACAGGGCAGGTGCAGAGCTGTCCCATATTGGTGATGACTAGGTCCAGTATGTTTGACCCTATGGTTGGAATGCACACTAACTGATCAAGGGCATTTGTGTTAATAAAGTCTAGGAAACACTGTGCTTACAAGTTGGGGCAGTGCACATTTGCCAGTCTATACAGGGGTGGTTAAAATCTCCCATGAATAGTGTTTGGTTGGATGGAGAGTGCCTCTTATAGGTCTAGATATGAGATGTGGGATTCCTGTGACATAGATGGTGACCTTTAGTTTGCTAAGATATGGTAAGGGACTCTCTCTAAGATGATTAGCATGTGGATGAACTCCAGGGTATCATACTGTTTAAACAAGCTTGAGGTATACTTGTTGCTAATGTAGATCAATACACCTCCACCTTTAGTCCCTGTCTGTGTGGTGATGGTCTAAATGTGTGGAAGGCACTGTAGCACTGTACTGTTGAGGTGCTTTCTGTAGCTTTAAGCCAACTGTCCATAACAGCACAGATGTATATATTCTCCAGAATGAGAAGAGCTTGTAGGGTGTGGAGTTTTTTGTTAAGGCTCCTAGCATAGAGAAGTACCACCTTCAGCATTCTTTGGGTTTTATTTGCTATATCAGTAGGTTTGTCAGTTTGGCATTGTCTAAAAAAAGGCTCTAAGGGAGGGTGGATAAAGTTTTAGCTAAATTTGAAGCCCGGTGGGACAGGTGCAGGACATCTTTGGCAAAGCAATGTGGCCTATTGATCATGTCCTCCCGAGGCTGATAGATATTGAATCCCCCTGGATTGACACCAGAAACTAAGCCAATTATTAAAGTCAGTCATTTTTTTGTGCATGCTGTGGCATCATCCTTGGTGAAGGTAGAATGCTGTTCAATGCAAGGCACATACTAGTCTGAGGCACATATTCACAGTGGTCCATTATGTCTCTCTCTTCATATAGTCCAGAGAGGTATATTTCAAGTCATTTATGCCCACTTGGATTATGATAAGATCATAGTGGTACCTGTGGTTCAATGAATGGAGTGCATGTTTAACTTGGTTGATCCTGGCTCCAGATAAGCAACTAACTATAATCTTCTCCTTGTCCTGTCTAGTGAGTGGGACATCAGTGTTTGTCATACAATGGTGTTGGTGTCCCCTCTGACAAGAGTCTTGGGTTGATTTTTTGCTTACGTTATGGGCTTTGCTTTCAGGGGTCCATTAGGTGTAGGCTTATTTGCAGTGTTTGATATTGCTTTTGGTGTATACTTTAGAGATTGCTGATGATAGGTACTGCATTTTGCAGGCTTAGATCTTTGAGGTTTTGGAAGATTACTTTTTAGTGCCTCAGCAAAAGATGATCTCTGTGTATGTCCACTCACACAGATCATCTTACGCTGGTTATTTTTTATCATAAGATGTCTTTGTGAGTGGACACTATGTATGGTGGATGTAGAGTGTGTGTGTGTGTGTGTGTGTGTGTGTGTGTGTGTGTGTGTGTGTGTGTGTGTGTGTGTGTGTGTGTGTGTGTGTGTGTTCTTGACAACCTTGTTTGTATGCCTCCCAGGAAATTGTGTATGTGTATCTCTTGCATACTATGTTGGTTTCTCTAAGGATTAAAAGGTTGTCTGTGAAAGTAAGACAATTACTGGATTGTTTCAGAATGCCCATATCTATCAAGCTAGCTGCAGAGCTGTTTGGAAATTGCATATCCATGTTGTCCAGACCTGTATTAGAGTGGACTATTAGGGTTTGATGACTGAGTTTTTACAGAGGCCTTCTAAGGTGGTCTCTAGGGTGAGGGACCAGAATTGAATAGTGCTGGGATATGGTAATAGATAGTGCTAAAATAAGGTGATAGTGCTATCTGACATGAAGGCTAGCTGCTCTGAGCTTAACTCCGCACAATGCATCACTAAATTGCAGGTTACAGTCCAAGTACTACTTTTGCAGATAAACTAGACTGTGAGGCACTTACATCTGTACAGGGCACTACCAACCATTGCTGTGCAGTGAGCAGGTCCATTTGAACACAATTTATAGAAGCAGGAATGAAAGTGAACTCTATCTCCTGAGCCCTTTGTCCAATAAACAATTACACTTTGAGCCCCTCTGGAGAACTTTCCAGCTCAGATAGACCAGGTAAACAATGTCTGCCACAAGATGGATGACTTTAGTCCTCTTAATGTAGAGGCACAGCACATAAAGAGCCCTCAAGTGCAACTCAACAATAAATACATTTTTCTCTAGTTGAATCACCTCTCTATATGGTGATTGCAAGACAGTTCAAGTACCAAACAATAAGTAGAAAAGGTGTTTTGTAGCAAAAATACACTTTAAATGCACAGAAAATTGCAAAATGCATGCAGTGATCTCTTAAATGGTGAGAAACAAGTGCAATATTTCAGTTTAAGAACTTATCTTTGCCTGGATAGCACTGTATTCAGTAGAAACACCTCATGAAGTATAGGCAAGACGCCAAGGTTTGCTGAGCTGTGTGGAAATGAGCACAGAGCTGTGCAAGTGTGCTTAATTTATAGAAGCAGAATTGAAGGTAAAATCTAACTCTTGAGCCCTCTGGCCTAAAAACAGCCATACTTTGAAGTTATTTGGAGTGCTTCCCAGCTCAGATAGATCAGGCAAACACCTTCTGCCAAAAGAAGGATGATCTTAATCCGCTTAATATAAAAGCACAAAAAAAGGGTACACGGTTTGAAAGCAAACCAAAACTCAGACCAACCTCCAAAACTATAAACATATTCCACCTGCTTCTAAAATTCATTATATTGTTTGTTATCCAGTCTTATTTCCACTGAATAATTCACCATGTCTCTCAAAAGTGGATTCAAGTGGACCATCAACAATTCATTCAAATGTCCATTTATACTCCTATTCATGCTCATTCCTGGCTGCGTAGCAGGAACAAATTCTGTAGCAAATGTTATTTTTGATTTACAAGCTCAAAATCATATATCTGGAATTGTATAATTGTATGCATGTTGCATACCCTAAGGTAATGATTTTGTACTGTTTACTTAAGATTCATAAAGATTTGTTACATCCTGCTATGGCACATGTTGTGTCTGGAAAGGACTGGGTAAGTAAACCAATTTAGTTGTATCTGGAAGATTGGAAGATGTTTTGAAACTGTATCTAAAATACATTAAAAGTTTTATAAGTAATATGAATGAATTTTTGAGGATGTTATACGATTGGTACAAGAATATAGAGGAGACAGATTTTATATTAGTAACATGAGATATTGACTCCTTGTTCACTGTGATACCGAATCAATACAGAGTTCACATAATTAGGGAACATCTTTGTAAGAACAGTGTATTTATACTTCATCCCACAGAGTTTGGCTTCGTCAAGAGGAGGTCATGCCTGCTAAATTTAGTCGACTTCTTTGAGATGGTCACCAAAGCCATGGACGAGGGGAAGAGAGTGCACACTGCCTACCTTGACCTGGTCAAAGCTGTTGACACTATTCCCCACTCAGGCATAATAGATAAACTCTCTCAACTAGGCATCAATCCATATGTTACCAGATATGTAGCAAACTGGCTCACTGACAGAACCCACTTAGTCAAAATAGGGGAAGCCACTTCAAGCAGTAGACCCGTAACAAGTGGTGTACCCCACGGTCCGGTCTTGGATCCTCTGTTATTTGGAATATACTTTTCTGAGGTGTAGGCCAAAACCAGTGGGCTATGGCTGACGAAGTTTGCAGATGACTGCAAGCTGCGTGCTGTCATCAGTTCCTCTAGTGATGTGGACATCCTCCAAGAGGGTCTCACTCAGATAAATGAATGGTGCCAGAAACATGGCCTCAAGCTGAATACCAAAAAATGCATCATCATCCCCTTTGGGGAGAGTGATGTCCCCACAAATTATCACATTAATAACAATGTCCTAAGCACAAAATGAGTCGTGAGGGATTTGGGCACCCAAGTTGATAGCAACCTGACTTTTGACCACCATGTTGCTTCCATTGTATGGAAAGCCTTCTACATGGCCCAGCTCATAAGTAAGGGTATCTCATCCAGGGACAAGGAGGTCATAACATCCCTGTATTCTTCCCTTATAAGGTCCATTATTGAGTACAACGCACCTTTCGGCATGTACCTTGCAAAGCACATGCAGTAGCTGGAGATACCACAGAGGTTCCTCACCAGGAGAATCCAGGGACTCAAACATCTACCATACACAATAGGGTAAAAGCCCTATCCCTCTACTCAGTTTCATACAGACTCCTGAGAGGTGACCTCTGTCTGGCATACAAGATAATCAAGGACCCCACCTTGATGGGACTGCTGCATATCCACAAGTCAAGCTCCACTTGAGTAACTCACATGCGTGGGCTCAACCTGGTCTGTAACATCAACAGAACTTGTTGGTGGGACAGATTTGTGTCCCAGAGACTTCTCTTTCTATGGAATAGACTCCTTCTCCACGTCAAACAGAGTAAATCATTATCCCTTTTTTAGCGCAATTTGTATATCTGGATGGAAAACAGAAAATATACCCCTGGGATTCCACCCATGTCCCTGCTGTACAGGGGCATCGGGTGCTGACCTGTCTAAACATGGACTGAACTCTTGGGTAGGTTTATAACAGTCTCAGGGCTAATAGCCTAGTAACCTCCTATGATCCTATGGTCCTATGATTTACAGGGAGAGACATTGAAACTATGTCTTCTATTAGAAACAGCCTTTAATAGTAAGGCATTTATGTTTGAGGAGCAGTTGAACCATCAAATTTCAGGGGTGGCAATGGGCACTTCTGTAGCTAACACATATGTTAACACAGCCCTTAGTCAGTGGGAAGAGAAATACATTTACGATCAGTTGGTAGCATATACAGACAGTGTTGTGCACTATAAACATTCTGTAGATGATATTTTTTTGGGAAAAGTGAGGAAGTAAATTTAATAGAATATGTGCAATTTTTAGGTAATAATACAAGTTTTTTGAACTTTAAACTGAACTTCTTACAGACAGAAGTGAATATTTTTACATATAGTGATTAAAAAAGAAGGAAGTGAATTATCCATTAGAATACTTAGAAAAGAGGTATAAAAGAACAGATATCTACATAGGCGGGGCATGCATCCAAGTCATGTGTATAATGGTAGAGTTAAAGGTCAGGTCTTAAGAACAAGTAGGTTAACTACAGATGAAAGAATTTATACTGCACAAGTTAAGGAAATGAAGAAGGAGTTTGAGAAAAGAGAATATGAAGTCTGTATTTTAACAGAAGCCATACAGTGTGCTGCTAGAGAAAGACATGGTATAGCAAGACCCTATTTTTCAGATAATAGGGAAGAAGAAGCTTCCCTATCTCACGACAGAACTACAGGAAGAATATGTTATTTAATACAGTATAATTCAAAGAATAGTGGGTTATAAATATTATTAGAAACAATTGGACAATATTAAATGCTATGCCAAACATGAGAAGATGGGTAGGTGAAAAACCCGAATTTGCTTAAAAGAAATCTAAAAATTTTAAAATACAGTTATGCTATAAAGATTTGTATTCTTGGAAAACCAGCGCAATTAGTAAATGGGAGGACACTCGCCCTTGTTATAATTGTTCTTTTTGTAAGTATATTTTAAGTGATGTAAATTTTATTTATCCAGTGAGCAATAAGTTCTATTAGTTCACTTGTTTTGCTACATGTAACACTGACAATATAATTTAATAAACGGTATGCAATGCATGTTCTAGTTTTTATGTAGGGAAGTGTAATAGGAAATTGAAGAAGAGAAGGTCAAAGCATTTTTCTGACATTAAATGAAGTGTTGCTAATAACTCTCTAGCAAAACACATGGAAAAATGGGTGTGCAACATACTTTTAAGTTCAGAGTTATACAGAGAATTATAACTAATATATGAGAGGGTGATATTATACTTGAAATGGAAATTGTAGAATATAATTGGATTATTAGATCAAATGCTGACAGAAAACAGGGTTTGAACTCTTCTGTCAGTATAAAATTGTTATTGAAAAAGAAACAAATGAGCTTGAAAAAATGATTACGTGAGCGTGTAATTAAATGTGTATTTTTATATTAATTATTTTTTTAACATTTTGTTCTGGCTGCATTTTTATATGTATTCTTACATGTACACGTTTTCTATAGGTATATGAATTTTAATGAATGAGTCCTGAGCATCGATTGGTTGTTTGTATCATGTGACTGCTATTTAAGAAGAGTAATGGCTTGGTTTTATGTATGTATTGAGAAAGGGCAATAGCCTGAAAGCTTTGTTTTTCCTAATAAATGTGCTTGGTGTTTGGAGTTCCGGCTGGTGTTTTGCATTTATCAGGTTATTTTGTTGTTAAGCTCCATTATACAACATCACTCTTTTGTTGACTGTGATTAATTTCTGCTTCTCACATGTTCATACAGTCATAAGTAAGTACTAGGCAATTGGTCTGCACTCTGCAGACCATTTCAAGTTTAGCCAAAAAACCCTATTCAGAATTTCCTACTAACCTCTAGCTTGAGACTGCCCATCCGATTGTCTAGGTTTACCTTGAAGGTGGCAAGGGTGCTACTTTGCTTAACATGTAGTGGAAGTTTGCTAAAGAGGTAAGAGATACACTGGGATATGATTCTATCACATCAATGGATCTTACTTATCTGGTGATGAAGTTTTTGTTCCTTTAACTAAGTATTTTATGTACTATTAGTAATGTGAAGGAATAGGAGATCAAATATGGTTGGACCTTTCTGTCAGACAGCCAGTTAGCTATCCATCACACAACATAAGACATATTCAGATTTATGAGTCTATCGATAATGCTTACTTGAGAATAATGTCAAAGGCGTTGACCAAGTCTAGGTATGTTGTATGTAGAGCATAACCAATATACACTGCTTCAGTTACGTTTTCAAAGAAATTAATGAGGTTAAAGAGTCATTTCCTCTGGTAAAGCCAAACTGATGTGTTTCCAAAGTTGAGAGATTTTTCAATGTCTAGATGAACAAAGCCTTAGAGAGTTCACTTGTGATATCCCAAGAAATTTGTCTTGAGGTGATACCTTGACAAATGCTAATACTCCCCCAAAATTGCCAGTGGGTCTGAAGACGTGATAGGCATTGCACCCAGGAATAGAGGAAGACCTTTCATTGCTTTGAAACAATCTCATACTTGTCAGAAAACATATTCAGTATTGTTTAGGCACTGATTTACTGTTTATGAATCATATGGATGATTAAGTTTTTCAACTCATTGTTGCTAGGAAAGTGTTTTCCCTCCTTTTAGTCATCTCCTTGCACTTCTGTTCATCTGTTAACTTGCATTTTCTGTTTCATCTCAGTCATTAAATTTAGTTTTCTAAAGGTGCTGTTAGTCAGACATTATCTTCACTGGTCTGGAAACCTTGGGCAGCTCATTTGTCAGCTGTTCTAATCATAATCTCTTCAGGCAAAGTGAAGCAGCCACTGCTTGACCTATGAATACTTTCTTAACCTTAATGTAGTTACGACAATGATTTTTCTTCTTTACATACCTCTCTGTTTTCAGTTTGTTTTTAGGTCTTTTTTTAACTTAGGTATTCAGTAATACATCAGTTTAGCTGGTGGTAAGACATTACCTTCCCAGTTTTAAATCCCCTGTTGGCCCATTGTTCAGATATTTTTAACACATTACCCTCAATGCTTCTGACTTATCCATTGACTTTTCTACCTTTGCCCAACTGATCCATTCATTCTTCCTACTGAGGGATGGCTACCGGGTCCACTGGGGCTTATTAACCCCTACCCAAGAACTCATCAGTGCCTTCTCCAGAACAATGCACTAGGCCTATCCTCAAGCAGGATAAGAGTCCTACAACCCATGTGCTCCCAACATGAGGGGCTCACCAGTGTTGCCCACATCAGGATTGAGATTGGGGCCATACATTACCACCATTAGAGCCCTATGGTCTGTTCACTCCCTGGCATGGATATGCCAGCAACAGCAATTTAGATGGCAGGCAGTGGGCCAGTTTGTAGGACTGGTGTACTTCCTATTCCCTGGAGCTCCTAATCCTCATGGCATCTTTTGCACTCCACTATAGCTTCCTACCACAAGAAGCATGCAAGTATCCACACATTGACTTGTCTGACTTAGTGTAGTGCAGCTCTGAACATAGTCTACTTGAAAGGCCCACTCTCAGTGAATGCAGCACCTAGTGCTCCCAATAGGTGTCAGCTAAGCAGTAAGTCAGAGCCACCTCCCTTTCCCAGGATTGGCAAACTGGCAAAGGCCAATCACTTCCTTCCACACTAACCTGGTCCCTTTAGATCACATGCAGCAAATCAAACAAAGATTGTCTGTGTCACAGTCAGGACTTCTTTCCTCAGTGACATGTGGGTGAGCTTGTTGGGCAGCTATTTAGACAAAATCCTTACATGTAGGCTTATAACAGTCACTGATTGACTTTTGACTGATTGCTCTTGATTGTCAGTTCACACACTTTTTCCCTTTTCACCTTCCTTTTTCATTTGTTTTTCTTGTTGGATGTCTCAATGGAGTATTTTTAAATGCCAGGCCCTGTGACACACATTTCTCCTCAGCCATTCCTTCACTGCCATTTATTGCTCAGCTTTCTGTTGTTGATTGTCAGGAGTATGGTTAGATTTTCATGCACTGGAACTAGCCACTGACCTCTGATTGTAACCTTTGGCACACACACTTGTTGGTTCCCCTGATTCACCCTCCCCAACACATCTTGGCTCACAGGCCCTTCGAGTCAGGTGGCTTTTTTCATGGACCCCAGTATACACTTGGGTTGACAGGCATGTATACGTTCGGATTAGTAGAAGAGTGGGGTCTTGCTCATGTATTACTATGTAAAAAAATGTTGGTGCTGCCTGCTTGACTGTTACTTACTGTTTTTGGATTTAACTTCAAGAGGACTTCCCTAGCTGCCTTCTTGAGTGAAAGATCGACTTCCCTTAATTAGGACCTAACACTGCAAAGACTGTTCTTCCTCAGCAACTAGCCAAAGTATCATCCTAATGCCTCTGAGAGACTAACATGCCCTAAAGCAGTTGATGGACAGCAATTCAACCTAATGGCTGCTCAAACATCCCTGTAGTTGACCTTCAACACATTATATCCCACATGGGATGGGCAATCTCATACTGACGCTGACTGACTCAATAGGCTCCACTATTCTACTTCATCCCCTGAGCTAGGGCTGACACTATATCCTCCATTGAATTACCCTCATAGCCCTGGGAAGCATATAGTGCTCATTTGCTTAAACTGATAGTGTACCTGCTGCATAGAGTGAGATAAGGTTCCCCTCCTCCTAATATCACTCTGTCTCAGCAAGACTCCCCAGTACTCCAGGACACTCTCCCAAATTCTGAGGCATACCATAAACTATCAGACTCTGACTAGTTCATTCTATCACAATCATTCCGAGATTGTTTTCTGATAATTCCTCCCTGAGTTGACTAGCTAGATGTGCTTTCACTGAGGTATCACATTGGAAAGGATATGACCCACTGACCAGCTGGAACTCCACAGAACCTTGCAATCCACTGACCTCTGAGTTAAAATCTCGAGTGGCTTTTCAGTTCCATAAAGTCCTGCCTTGAATACCCACTGGATCATCTTCTTCCATAACCTCTCCCATTGCCAACCATGGAAAAGAGGTAGCTCCTTAGGTGCCTTTTAGATGTAAGTGAAAAAAACAGCAGATATTTGCCCACCTCAGAAATGAGAGACGTTACCATTTTACACAAAAGGACATGGCAGTGCAATTCAACTAGCACCATAGCATATATATCAACCAAGGCGATTCCACACAACCAAAAATACTCATAGGAACACATAATCTGTCAGGGAACTGGAAATGAGAAATAACCACTGACTACTAGATCTAGAAAAACATTGTCCACTAGAAGAATTCTGTCAAAACACTTGGGATTTTCAGATCTACTACTCAGGGGTTATTTCTTTTTTTCAGTGGTTGTAGAAATAGTGTGTTTTCACCAAAAAAGGTGATATTCCCTCCAATTATTTTTCCCATGTTGCTTTGTACAGGTGCAAACGTCATCTGAGAAGATGACTTCTGGAATTCTTCTCGTTCTCCTACTGCTTTAATACATGCACACAAAGCCAAAACCATTAGCACCTATTGACAATATAGTACATTTTCCAAGCAAATGACAATGGTAAAGTTGAGCTTCCCACATCACTGTTCTTGCAGGTTTGAGCATGACTTCTATGACTGATAACAAGACTCATCATGATTATTTTTTACTAACTGTATTTTGAGATCTAGATGTATAGTTGAAAGGTTATTGATAAGAATAGCCCAGGGTCAGATTAAGGCAGGGTTTTCTACTGTGTATCCCGCAGGAAACTCAGCTTAAACTTTGCCCACGCAACACTGCATTTTGAAACTACCCTTTCAATTGCCTATTAGATCTTTGTGCTGTTCCACTTTTGTGTTTAATTGTATGTGTCTATATTTTAGATTTTTTTTTTTTTTTATATCCATTTACTTGTTTAACTTTTTTTCTTTTACGTTTTTCAAAGCTGACCTCACTAGGCCTTTCACTTACCATTAAGATAAGCAAGATAAGCCAGCATGGGTCTAAAGCTGTATCCATGACCAGGGATACAAAAGTGCATATGTTCCCTCACCCACTTAAGGTAGTGATGGGTGGATTTGCATTTTCTAAGAAACAAAACTTGCCTTTTCCTCCACCTATTGACACATTCAGAGCTGCACATTGCCATTCCCACAGGATAACTCATTAGACATGTAATTGCCCTGGTGCTCCTGGGAACACAATTCTCCTGAAGCTCAACTTCTCATATCAGTCTTGATATTTTTCTGACTCGAAGTTTTTATTTGTTTTGTTGCTTAATTTAAATTGAATTTCAGATCTAACTGAATCATTATTTAATTTAACTGGAACTTCATAAAAATCCTCCCCTTAGACGATGCTGTAAGTGAATTCAGTACAACTTTTCTAGATATCCTAAACAGCCTTGCACCTCCTAGACAGAAGACATTGAAAACAAATAATGCAATTTGGCTATCAGAAAAAGAGAAGAATGTTAAGAGAGGATAGAGAAAAAAGCATGGAAAGAATGGCAAAGACATAAAACACTTTAGGGTCTTGAAAACTTCAGAATGCTTTGCAATCATACTAAAAAGAAAATAATTGAAGACAAAAAAGAATACTAAAATAACTTTCAAAATAATACTAAGCACAACCCTAAAAAAAATTTTGGACATCCATTAAAGAAATCTTACATCTCTGCCAAAAATTCAACCCAAACCCCTTTCCTGATAACTCACCACTTCAAACTGCAAAACAGTTCAACCTTATTTTATAGGTAGTATAGCATCTCTAATAAAGGATTCCTCAACACCTAATCCCAGCCCTGCCCAACAGCCACATATCACCACATCCATGTTCACCTTCAAACCTGTGTCCACATCCTATATAAAACTATTCTTAAACAAACTTAAACTCTGCTCTTCTTCAGCTGATGACCTTCCAAGTGAGTATCTAAAAGTAGCAGCCAATAGCATTGCTTATCCTGACTCAATCCTTATAAATAGGTCAGTCCAAGAATCACACTTTCACTCTCTTTCTGGAAAAAGTCACACATTATCCCTTTGTACAAAGGAAGAAATTCAACAGACATGTATAACTTTAGAGCTACAGCAATCTTATCTCCCCTCGCCAAAATACTTGAAAAATGTATTCAAAACACATTGCTAGACTATCTCCTACAGGAAGAACTCCTATACCCTATAAAACATGGCTTCCATCCTTCCCATAGTACTAGCACTGCCCTTCTAAACTATATAGATAGTGTCAATAAAGCTAGAGATAATGGCAAACAAGTATCTTCCTTATTTCTATACTTGTCAAAAGCCTTCAACATAGTTTGTCACAGCAAACTTCTTCTTCAAATGTCCTCACTAGGTCTCTTTCAGCCCATCCTTCTATGTTTCAAAAGCTACTTGTCCAATAAGTATCAATCAGTAAAATGGCACTCTACTCTCACTCCTTACCTCCCAGTCACCACTGGCTCTGTCCTTGGTCCTCTCCTCCTTACCATTTTCACCAACAGTCTATACTTCCACACAACAGGCCACCCTAACACACGCAGATGATTCTACTCTCGTTTGCACATCTGACAATGTGGTAGACCTCCAAAAAATTACTCAGGAAGCTTTAGCAGCCACTGAAACATGGCTTTCTAAGTCATAACTTATGCTCAACCCAAAAAAAAACAAACTACTATTTTTTTCCCTAAATCCCTCTCTCGTGAAAAAAAATTTTTAAAGTCCTCTCTCTTGATAATACAAGCATTGAAGTCACTTCTCATAGCAAACTATTAAGCGTGACATTGGATGAAAATCTTACATTCATTCTGCATATACAAAATTGCATAAGAAAAACTAATCAAAAACTAGGGATGCTTTACAGAGCCAAAACCTTTCTCTCCAATGCAACTGAAACTACACTTTCTGCTACTTATCTCCTCTTGACTCTTCTTTATGATGCTCACATCTTTACTAACCTCCAGACTTCACAAAAACTGAAACTTGAACAATGCTGTAACAAAGTTGATACATTTGCAGCATATACCTATTTCAGAACCCACCACTGTACAACACAGAAAAGCTTAAATTGGTTAGAACTGCCACATCAACTAACATATAGACAACTTCTTACCACCTATAAAATTATCAAGCATCCATCTGACTGTCCAGCATTAAAAAACATTCAACACAACTATGTTCCCAGTTGGTCATTGCAATCCAGTGACCAAAAACTCCTGTCTGTCTATAAACCTAGCAAATCTGCTGGGAATTGTCTGTACACATACAAGGTTGCGTATCCATCAGGTCTATACACACCCACCCACCTTTTAAAACCACTCTGAAAGACTTCCTAGCTAAAAGTCTGTCTCTGTTCATGTTCAAAACCAGGATAACCTATATCCTTAAATGTAAACAAGTATATTTTCATTCCTTATACCTCCTTTCTCACCTTTCTTCACATACTTCCTTACTGCTATCTAATTCTTTTCTCCAGTTTTCTCTCTAAATATACCATAAGCCAATTTTTCCTTCACTTTATGTTGCAATTTCTATTTGTATTACACTAACTTACCTTTAATGTCTCTACAAATTATCTAAAATTTCTCTAAATATTAAATGATTTTCATATACCTTGTATCTATTCTTAACCAATGCATTTATATTATGTCTAATTTGTTCTAATTATTTAAACTGCATATGTTTTTGTTTTATTTTTTAAGATTGTAAAATTATTGTTCTTAAAATGTTTTGTAATAATTTGGAGCTTTTCTCTGCAGGCCTCTGCTGAAAATGAGCTTCCACCTAGTCAGACTTTCCTGGTAATCAAATGTCAATAAATAAATAAATAAATAAATAAATAAATAATTGTCCTCCAATGTCAGTCAAGTGGGCTGTATGTGGTAGTATTCATGCTTCCTGTATTATGTTGGACAATGATCTGAAGAAGTCTACCAGCATGGATAAAAATGTTTATCCATCTTCTAATTTTGCTCCTCACTGTTCTACAAATAAAGGACCTATTCATTTCAATACTTCTTGTTCATAGGTTCATAATAGGTACTAGGCTATTGGCCCTAGGGCCTATACAAGCTCAGCCAAAAAGGTACCCTGGCTTTTGCCACCCAAGAAAATTATTTTCCTGTGCCACTGTCGAGCAGAGCCACAGAAGTGATCCCCGGGGTGAAATTCCTATTTCCCATCCAATCATCAAGATTTTTCTTGAAGAGTGCTAATGAGGAGCTTTGTTTGATATAGATAGGTATTTATTTCAGAGTATGGGAAGTCTCTAGGATAGGAATCTATCCCTCTGGCATGTTCTGTTTATTGTGGTGACAAGGTTTAGGTCCCTAGACCGTGTAGCTCAGAGGGATTGGGATTTCTTTAAGTGGAGCATGTCCAACAGCTCTGGGTTTGACATAGCTTTGTATGTTAGGCAGAGATCACCTCTGAGTAGGCGATATGCAATGGAGTAAAGCTGGAGTTTTTTGAGACAGTCTGCGTAGGGCATCTGTTTGAGGCCAGTAATCCTCTTTGTTAGGTTTTTCTGTGGCCTTTCCAGTTGTTGTAGATGTCTTGTGAGGTACATACCAAAAGGGGTGTTGTACTCTATAATGGGTCCAATGAGTGATGAGTAGAGGGGAACAATGACCTCTTTTTTTCTGGATGAGAAACCTTTTGTGATGAGGTGTGCCACATAGAAGGATTTCCTGACTACTGTGGCGATGTGATTATCAAAGGAGAGACCACTGTCCACCTGTGTCCCAAGGTCTTTTATCACACTTTCGGTGTTAAGTATACTACCGCCTATGCTGTAGTTCATGGGTACAGAGTTTTTACCAAACAGGATGACAATGCACTTTTTGGCACTGAGCTTGAGGCCATGGCTTTGACACCAGGCATCTGTCTCAGTGAGGCCCTTTTGTAGGATGTCCACATCATTAGGAGTTTTGATTATGGCTCCTAGTTTGCAGTCATCTGTGAACGTCATTAGCCAAAGACCTTCTGTGTTATCCTGTACTTCAGAGAAGTAGATACCAAATGGGAGAGGACCCAGGACTGAACCCTGTGGTACTCCACTTGTCACTGGTCTGAAGTCAGATTTGGAGTCTGCTACTTTCACAGTGTGGGTTCTGTCAGTAAGCCAGTTGGCAACCCATCTTGTGACGTAGGGATTTATACCTAGTTTAGTGAGTTTATCTATAATTCCAGAGTGGGGGATGGTGTCAAAAGCCTTGGCAAGATCTAGATAGGCTGTGTGAACCACCTTACCTTTGTCTACGGATTTGGTGACTGCTTCAAAGAAGTCTATCAGGTTTAGGAGACATGATCTGCCTTTTACAAACCTGAGCTGGGTGGGGTCCAGAGTTTGGAGATTACCAATGTCTTTGTTTATAAGTTCCATGATGATACATTCCATGGCCTTGCAGACCAGGCTCATCAGGCTAATGGGGTTGTAGTTCCCGGGGTCCATGGTGGCTTCCCCTTTGTGGAGTGGGATAACCATCGCTGTGCACCATTCAGTGGGCACAAAGCCTGAGGTGAGGCTATGATTGAACACGGTACTTAGGTGGGGTGCCAGTTAGTTCTGTAGTCTGTGTAGAACACAGTCTGGGATGTTGTCTGGTCCCATGGATACTGTGTTCTTGGCTTTAGAGAGTGTGTTTTTTACCTGTGCAGCCGTGATTACAGGAACTTTGCATTCTTCCGGTATAGAGACGGGCCCTTTAGGGGGTGAGAGGGGGGTAAAGTTAGCACTGAACCTATCTGCCTGGATGTTGGCAATATCAGTTGGGTCTGTATATTCAGTTCCATTGTGCTGTAACTCAAAGCAGATCTGAGTGTTGCCATTGAGATTCTTGACATAGCTATAGAATGCTTTGTGGTTGTCTTTAGAGTCAGTGGTGATTTTGTTTTTGTAACTAGCTTTGGAGGATATTATGAGGGATCGCAGCTTCTTACTGAGGCTGACCAGGGAGCTCCTCCACTCATGGGATTTTACTCTCTTTTGCAACAGTTTCTTCCTTCTGTTGTACAGTTTGTTTATGACAGGGGACCACCAGATTGGCTTCCTTTTTTTGGAGGATAGCGTCTTGGTTCTGTTTGGGACAGCACGATCCATGCACTTGTGTAAGTGCTTATAAAGTGCAATTGTGTAGGATTCACTAGTCGTAACTGTATTGTCCATCTGCATGGGTGTCATGAAGTTCACCACTTCTGTCTTAAGAAGCATGAAGTTGGCTTTGGAGAACTTTTTTACAGTGGTTTCCTTAACGGGGGGTGGGGGCAGGATGTGGATATCTAGGGGGATTAGCTTATGGTTGGATCGGACCAATGAGGCTTTGACTTCAGGTGTGGAACACCAGTCACTCATGTTAGTAATGACTAGATCTAGGATATTGTTGCCCCTGGTGGGGGTGTGGATAAGTTGATCTAGGGCATTGGAGTTTATGAATTCCAGAAAGCGTTGAGCGAAGGAGTTGTTCATGAGTAGTTTTCCTAGTTAATGGTGGGGTAGTTGAAATCGCCCATTATTAGGGTATTTGGTTGAACCCTAATATTTTCCAGTACATCAAGAAAAGAGGAGTGGGAATCCTGGGGCATGGTGGAGGATCTGTAGCAAGCTACAATTTGGATTGCAGTTTTGCCCAGAGATAGTTGCACTTGGATAACCTTGGATGCATAATACTGAGCAACTAGCCTGGAGGTGTGGATATCCTTAATGAATATGGACACACCTCTGCCTTTGGTGTTCCGGTCCAGGTTACATGGTCTAAAGGTGTGGTATGAGTTATAGCCTGGTAGTGCAGGAGTGCTCTCTGGAGCCTTGAACCAGGTCTCAGTCACTGCACAGATATCGATGTTGTCCATTTTAAGGAGTGCCTCGAGTGAGTGCATTTTGAGATTTAGACTTCTAGCATTGAGTAGCATCACCCTCCAGTTTTTGCTTGCCTGTCCCTGTTATGGTGGTGAATTTGTCATTTGAACCTTGCTTAAAAAAGGCACTATTGGGCCAGCAAGAACCTTAGCCAGTATCCATATATTTTTTTTAATTGTAATCAGTCATATCAGCATGGCAGATTACAAAGGTAGAATTATAGAGGATATGTAATATCTTAACCTTTTATAACTATGACATATAAGGCAAGTATGTACTGCAGATAAAAAAGGATCTATTCAGTTCAAAGTTTCTTGTGCATGTTGTCTGAATTGTCATCAGATAGTTCATCATACCAATGCGCCAGATTAGTAAGTTTAAAGTATACAGGAAATGTACTATCTTAAATAACCATTCATAACTATGATATGTAAGATCAGTGTAAGTGAATAGTCATTGGCAATATGATAGTTAGGATCTGCAGCACACAAATGCACAGTTATGTCCAGCACATAAGATAGACTGTAGCAAGACACTTGTACAGATACTCTAAGACGTGAGACAGCTGTCACAATGGTATATACCAGTGACCATTTCATCCCATTTAGTGCCAACATAATTGCAGAACAATACATCACCAAATTAATTGTAACTTATTATTTATTCTACCATGCTACTGTATGAGGATCCAAGCCTGGCAGGCTTGAACCAGTGCAGGAATGTGCAGGAAGTGCTAGGGGGTTATTCAGACCATCAGCTGCTCTTATCTAACACACCACTAACATAAATCACTCTTAAAGAAATAAAATAGTCTAGTGTAACCTGCTACAACTTGACCTTTCAGTAGCCATGTGCAGTTAACTTTTATCAAGGTACTGTGTGCTTCAGTATGTTGCAACATTAATTGGGCATTAGGTGAACCTGACTAGCATAATAAAGATAGGCCAACAGGTAATTCTATGTTTGTACAGTACTGCCTCCATAGAACACGTTGTTACCAGACCACTGTGTTACTCGCAACAGTACATGCTTCTAGATTATCAAGACTTTCACATGCAATTCACAGTTCACCAGCAGGGACTGTTAAATGATGCAAAATACAAAACCTACACAATAAATATTGTTTATTTAACCGTGACATTCAAAATGAGACAATGTCTCTCCAACCTGATAAATTACCACTTCATTAATGAATATGATCAAAGGGGAACTGAGCTAAAACTGTATTCAAAAGAGAGCAAATCCTCATAATACAGATATGTACCGCACAAGATGTTACGCTGTTGCAATTACATATTTAAACATAAGAAAAAATGTGGGGTTAGACCCCATTATGCTCTGATCACTGTATGCTCTGATTCATACAGTGATGCAGGGTGCAGGGTGCATAACCTTTATCTAATTATACTAGAATCTTCTACTCCTTCCCCTTCCATTTTATTTTTTTGCTCTCCAGCTTCTGCAGACATCCCTATGGGATGGATTGACAATAACAGTGAGAGTTCTTATTCTTCAGAAAAGGTAAACTGCCCTAAGCCATTCCTTTCCTCCCATTGCCAAGCCTTTGATGTTAAATACAGATGACTGGCACAGTAGGTGAATGCAGCATCCTAGCATCAGTGGGTTGACCTTGCCACATCTTTTTTTTAATTGCTAGGTCATTCCTGTTAATGATATGTCTAATACCTCTACAGCTATTTGAAACACATCTAAATGTATGGTACCTGTGGGCCACCAAAGATAAACTTCCCACTGGGAAGGATATGGTAAATTGTTTCTTCATTTAGGTATTTTGCAGGGATGACAGCTTTGATGACTTTTTCTTTTAATTCTTCTCTCATCATTTGAAGCAGTGCACTGGGGTCATGCTGAACTGAAATCACAACTGTATGGACACGAATTGGCTCCATTGCCCCATTATTGTCTCTGTACTCCACTGTAACCTATAAGTAAACAGCAATAAGAAATGTTACTTCAATATTTGGCAGAGTCAATATAGGAATCAAGCTGACAACATACTTTAAACAAAAGCGCTACTTCTACTGTAATATTTTTAGCAATATTTCTGAAATTGTATTAAGTGCTATTTATGTTATTTATTTGTCATTTGTTAATGAGGTTAGGTCTAACTGAGCCAGTGGCCTATTTTCAGTGGAGACCCGAGGAGAAAATCTCCAGACAGTTATTACAAAGTTACAAAAAAGAAAAACATCTGACAATGAAGTTTTATGCAAACATTACAATAATGTGCTTTACATGAGAACATTAGAAATTTACAAAAGGCCTGAGAATGCAGTTTACATAAACATTACAATAATGTGCATAACTTGCAGTACAAAAGTTAGAAGTTTTTAAAATCAACTAAATGAGAAAAAGATGCAAATGAGATAGGACACTTGCAATAGATGGGTGTTAAAAGTGTGACATGTAGTAAGGTGGTAAGGTTGGATTTAAGTGGGATTATTGCAGTGACAGGTGTTGGCATTTAGGAGAAAATTTTTAAGTTCATATTTAAAGAGATTTATGTTAGAAATGATTTGGATGTTAAGGGGAAGTTTGTTCCATGCATGGGATATGCTATATTTGTAAAGAAGTTTACCAATGTTTTTGTTTTCTTTATAGGTGTCCAGAAGGAGCTGGTGGTCAGAGCTGCGAAGAGTTCTGGGAGGGGTATAATGTGATATAAGTGAGGATAGAGCAGGACAGGAAAGGGGTTTTAAGAGCAGAGTATGAGTCATTTGCAGCTGGAGTGAAGCAGATGCTGGGAGAAGTCAAGCCACTGGAGTTGTTTTTGTGGCAGTGATGTGATTTGTAGAGTTGGTTACTAGCAAATCTTGTAGTTTGGTTAAGGGACAATTTTCCCATATGGCAAGGATAGTATCTGGGTTCCATCAATTTGTTAAGGAGGTGGACATCCTTAAAAGTATGTTCCTAGTGTGGGAGTACCATATGATGCTTGTGAACAATATACACAAGGAAGTGCTCACAAAAGACATGAGGGTGTGTGCAAACCACTCTTGGGATATGACCTTATGGTCAATTCATCCCGACAAACCTCTGATAATGACTATAAAAAAGCTATGATTGTAAAATGCTGTGGATAAGCATTTAATATTAGGAACATATTGAATAGTAACTGGCAAATCATTGATTATTTTCCAGAAATGGCCAAATCAGTGAGTCAAAGGCCGAGTTTTATGTTCAAAAGGGTATGCAACATCAAGGATTACTTAGAATAGCCTAAAATGCATCTGAAAAACAGAGACCACAGGCACCAAAAAGTGTGGCTTCTGTGGTCAACGCAGTTTATATTGGAGAGTAATGCCATTGATATTCAAGGATTTAGTCATATGAATGCAAGGGGTAATTTCAATTGTGGCACAAAGGGCATTGTATATGTATGAACATGTGGACATACCCAGCATATTACATCAGGAAAACTGAGAGATTTTTGAGTAAATGGATTTATAAACATATCTATGACATTAGTAAGAATTATATGAATAATTTCCACAGCAAACATTGTTAGCACATATAATAATTTAAAGTGATTTAAATTCATAGGTATCAAAAGGATGAATATCTCCAGGGTAGGCTGTGGGAAGCAACCCTACAGAAATGTGAACTGATATAACAAGTAAGACTGGGGATTGATAGATACCCAGGGATAAATGAGAATATTTCAGTTTCCCACCTGTTGAATATTAAAGCAGCAAGTCTTTAAAGAAGTTTCATGAAAAATTATTTTTGCATTACTAGTAATACAGTATGTGGGGATTTAATAACATTAAGTGAGTATTTTACATTTTGGTAGTCACAAGATATAATTTTAAGCTTGTGATTGGATTATAGTTGGTATTTATAAGGAGGAGTGATTGTCCTCTATGGAAACCTGGCTGACATCTGCCCAGCTATTCCTTAACCCACGTCAATGCAAACTAATCCTATTTACTCCCAGATAGCTTACAATCAGCAAAACCTCCTTCTCAGTTACCTCATCCAACAAAACTAAAATCAAACTTGTCACACATACTAAATTGTTAGGCATTTGTGTAGATGAGAACCTAAAATTTGACAAACACATCCAAAATATGGTGAAAATAATTACACCAAAAACTTCACCCTCTCCATAGTGCCAAACCCTTCCTCTTAGACACTATAAGAAAACACATTGCCTCTTCTCTCCTCTTGCCTACTCTAATGTACTGTGCTCCCATCCTTAACATCAAAGTGACCTTGCTAAACAAACTTGAGCAATGTTATTATAAAATAGCACAATTGGCTGCCAGACTACCAACTAGAACCCACCACTGTGCTACCCTAAGGGAATTACAGTGGTTGGAATTCCCATACTATCTAACCTAGTCACAACTTCCACAAATCCATAACATGGTGTATAAACCTAACAACTGTTCATCCATTTCCAACCTCATACAGATATATAATGCTTCCAGGCCACTACATTCATCGGACAAACACCTATTACATGTATCCAAACTCAACAATTCTGCTGACAAATTACTACTCTTCTACCACCTCGCTAAATCCTGGAACTCCATCCCACTAGCAATATGACAAGAACAGTCCCTAAAATAATTTAAAACTCAACTAAAGTCCTACCTACTCATTTGCCATCTTTGTATATGTGATGTTTTTGAATAATCTCCAAACCCTTACTGTCACCACTCTTATATAACTGGCCATAATACAGTTACTTCTTCACAATTTCTAACTATCTGACTATTAAAGAGCATATATGAGCTTTTTTATGACTTCTCACACAGCAATAGGAATAATGCACTGTACAAACATATTGAACAATTTAATGACCATTACTTTCTAGTTTTTGGATTGGATAAGATTTTTAAGAACCCAAGGGGGGGCATGGAGTGATCGAACGATTATGCAAACCTGAGATGGCAAATCAAATTGAATTCATATAACTATCCTGGGTTGAATGAGACATCATCTATTACTAGTGGTTTAAAACTGAAATCATATGTGATAGAAATTATACACAGAATGTTTTTTTTTATGCATAACACTTTTTGGAAAATCACCATTTTTAACAGTTTATATGCTGCGGTGGTACGGCGGTAGTATTGTTACCTCACAGCAAGAGGTTCTCCCGTTTGATTCTCGACTGGGCTTGGGAGTGCCTTCTATGTGGAGTCTGCATGTCCTCCCCGCGGTTGGATAGCGTTAGAAAGACATGCATGCATAAATGGGCATGCCTTCGTTGAAGATTGAGCGTCGAGCTGGCACCTCGGCGTTTTGTAAAAATCTACTGCCAATCATTAGCGGACAGGAGTTTCACTGTGGCAACCCCTTACCGGGAAAAGCCGAAAGACAAACAACAACAACCATTTTTAACAGTTTATATGGTATGGTTTTAGTGTTTTTTTCAACGTATGTTGTGGTGTCCCTTTAAATTATACAAGAGTTGTGACTGGATGAAAGGGTATGCTTGGGTAAGTTGTTTTATTTTAAAAGGTACTTATTTTAAGTTTGTGTAAGTTCTGAAGAAGTTCCAAGCTCCTAGGACGAAAGCACTTAACTGTTTTTTTTTTTCAGTAAAGTTATAGTTGTTTCCAGTTGCTTTGTGGCAGTTGCTTCCTGTTTTTGTAATCTGACTATCATCTACCCCTCTCCACTACTATCTCCATCTCCCTTTTACCTGGACCTCCTCAATACACCTTCACAATCTGTAACCATCTTCATCCTATAATTACTTCACTGTCTCCTACTCAATATCTGTTTTCAGCTGAATCCATTTGAAAGTAACTAGACTCCTAAAAGCTTGATATTAGCTATTATTTTACTATATTTTTCATTTAACTGGCATGTTTTCATTAACTGTCATATCATTACAATTCTACACGTGTTCATTTACTATTCTATGTATGTTCATTTACTATTCTATGTATGTACAGTTATTATTTTTTTGATTAGCTGTCATATCATTTTTAGTTTATGTATGTTTGTACATTTAAATGGGGCATTGCCCCTGGGCCTCTAATGAAAATGGGACTTGTGCCCATGTGGAATGTTTCAGTAAACAAAAGCAATAAATACATACATATATACATATGTACATCATTTAAATGGTTGTTTGCAATGGATATGTGATCCTGATGAAATCCTGAACTGGATGAAAGCTCTTCATCTTGCTTGTTGTACAAGAATAAATTTTCTAAAGAAAATGTTTGTTGTGTGTGACCAGTAAACAGGGAATTTCTGTTTTGGTGGAGTACAACGCTACATCTATTGCAACATATCCTAAATTCTGTTAACCCCCATTATTACTAAAGAACATATTCTAAAGGTGTTATCTGAAGCCAAAAACATACCTGGGTGCTTATTAAAAAGCATCAAACAGCATATCACTGAACTTCTCCTTAAAATGGTACATAATCTTAGCCACAGGCCATGTAGCTACATCCTGGTGCACTGCTGAAGTAATGGCCCTCCACAAGATGGCACCCTACCACTGACCCTGGCAAGTTACAGACTGATCAAACTCACTAATCTGATCTGTAAAGTTAAAGAATATCTCATAACAAATCTCATTAATTATGATATTAAAAATCTGGTTAAGCATAACCCTAATAATTTGGCTTTGTCAAAGGGAGTTCATGCCTGCTAACCCTCAGTAATTTCTTTTAAAGGATTATATAAATTGTCAACAATGTTCATGCTGTTCATACAGCTTATCTTAATCTAGCCAGAATTATAAGGACACTATCATTCTTAATCATAGATCCTTATGGGGTAAGATGGTTTGCCGATTAGATAAAAGGCAGAACCTACGGAGTTTATGTGGCAGGTACCATTTCAAATAGTGCTAAGGTAAACAACGGAGTCCCACAGCGGTCTGTACTGGGTCTTCTCCTGTTTGGCATCTTTTTCTTTGATGTCAAAAATGATAATCAGGGCCGCTAGTTAAAAACTTGCAGATGACTCCAAACTGGGTGCAGTGTTTTGAAACCCCTTCAGATATCTGCACCTTTCAGAACTAACTTACATTAGCTGATACATGAAATTACTTTAAATTAAACACTAAAAAGTGCAGTGTTGTTTCTTTCACAAAACAGAAGTTACTCACAATGTACAGTTTAGATAATATATCTTTACAAAATGAAAATGAAGTCAGGGACCTAGTCCCTTGGGTCAATGGTTCACTCGTGTGGCAGCTGTTGTCAGGAAAGTCTACTACTTAACACAGCTAGTGGTCAGAGGTATTTTGTCAAGATTCAAAGATGTTACTGTCCCCTATATTTAGTACTAATCAGAGCCATTATATAGCACAAGGCCCCGTTCAATATGTACCTCACATGCCATCTCAACAAAATCAAAAATTCCCACAAGTTCTTAATAAAAACAGATCTCTAGTCTTAAGAACTTAAGTTATCAATAAGAACTGAAAGCCCTGTCCCTGTACTCTACATCTTATACTCTGCTGCGGGGTGATTTGTGCCTTGCTTACTACACCATTAGAAATCTGAAGGTCCTTGACCTTCTATATCTCAGCAAGATAAACAGCTCAGCTAACATTAGAACCAGAGACCTAAACCTTCATCAGCAAGTAAAGAGAATATGATGGAGAGAAGGCTTCATCGCTCAGCTGGAATAAACTTCCTGTGCAGGTTAAACAATGTGATTCTGTATCTTCTTTCAAATTAAACCTGGATGACTGAATTGGTGCTGTCATATTTACCCTGGGATTAACTGGCCTCTCTTTCCTTGAGAAAGGAGACAAAGCCTGTGGGTGGGGATTGGCAAGCAGTAGATCGTCATTAGACTAAAATAGCATTGAAACTCCTATGAATCCCATGAGAAGGACCCAGTGGCCAATCAAAAGGGCAAAATTGAATACTAAGGTGAAAAGATACCAGATGGAAATGTCAAAAAGGGTTTACTCCGATACTAAAAATGTACAGGATCTTCCAAGGAAGGGAAGTGGATGATTTAATTACAAAAAGATACTGAGGCTCTTAGAAAAACTCACTTATGATCTAGAAGGGGAAGAAGTGTCAGATGATAAATGTCTTGAATTTAAAAATGTAAAGCTGTGCATTTCAATAGATATATAGAAAGTAGAACTGCCTTGTTTTTCATTGTATAAAGTTGTTATATTTGTTTTCCTACTGCTTCTTCCAGAAGCTGCATTATACCACCCTGGAACACAAATGTTCGAGCATTATTTGGCTTGCTTCAAAAGGAAAGACGTATTCTATTTGTGTTTAGAATTTCTCTAACCTATGTAGAGTGTATTCTTATCTTTATTTGTGTTTGTTTAGGAATATTAGTTGGATTTTGGGAATTTTAACTGGCAGAGGAAATTATATCAAGATGCTTGGATTACAGACTTGATGGACTTTATTTTCTTCCTGAGTTATCTGTCATAAACTCTAAGTAATTGGAAATAACATCTACAGATGTAGTTAGAGTTTTTCTGTCAACATTATGTCCATATGAAGCCTTTTTATTTTCCTTGCAGCTGCAATACTATTTTGCATGTAAATGCTAATCTTTTACACGTAAAGAATTTTCATGATTTGGTTGGAAAAAATTGTGGTTATCTTTATTTTCATAGTGAAGGGTATCCTGACAGCATTGGTGGAACTGTTGCTACCTAATTTTTTGAAGAGAGAGATTGTTTGGCCAGTAGCTATCATAATGTAATGTTAGTTGGCTCATTAAAAGATTAAGCAACAACTGAAGTATTGGTATCAGATTAGTGGTCTGACTGGTGGCAGTGTGCCATGAATACAGGTAAAGGGTACTGTCACTGGAGAGAAATCCACCTGGGAAGTATTGTGTATGTGTTAAAAGCGGTTTAGTTAAGTTTCAGTTACTGTTGGTAAGCTGCCACTAAAAGGTACTGGGCTCAGACTGAGATTGGTGAAATACTGGGTAGTTAGTGTTTATAACCCTGTTCTGCAGCTGACAGTGTACAGCTTATTAGTATTGACATTTAGTAGAGTAGAGTCCTATCCTTGATTAGGTCAGAAAGGGGTTAGGCAACAGAGGGAGAGTCCATGACAAACTTGTGATAATAGTTCACCGAGTTAATGAAAGCCTTGATCTGTCTTTTTTGTAGTAGTCCTAGACCAGTTCTATAGTGCATCTACCTTTTCAGCCTGCTGCTTTACTATAACCTTTGCCTATTATAAATCCCAAATAGTAGGTTTCTATCATGTATTGCTTGCACTCAGCTGGGTTCACTGTTAATCTACCTTGGTGTAGGGAGTCCAAAACAGCCAGCATCAAAGGGAAATGACTTTACCAGTCTTCAGAGAAAATGTCCACATCATCTATATAGATTGACAAAAATCTTGTGTGGGGTCATAGTAACCAGTCCATGAGCCACTGGAATATCACTAATGCTAAATGGAGACCAAATGGCACAACTCATTAGTGGAACAGGCCACCTGCTGTGGAAGACACCATATTTCCCTTTATTTCTAAGACTAGTTAAATTAATCTATAGCTTTTAATTAGTTCCAAATTGGAAAGACACCCAGCATTGACTAAAATGTATACCAGTTCATTTTAATGTAGAGGATATGAGCGAAATTTGAATGACTTCAGTTTCTGAAGTCATTACAAATTCTGACAGGTCTATCATTCTAGGATTCCTCTTTGAATCTAAGTTTAAGCATTTTCTGTACCTTCCAGAACTACTAGGCATTGAGATTCTAGTATCTGATATGGTTTTAAATATACCTTTTTCCAGGCACAGTTTCAATGTTGTGCTGGATTACACCGGTCCTGCCAGTCAAGACTGAAAATATATTCATATTCCTCAGTATAAATTCCTTTGCCTTTTGTTTCTGGAGTACTGATAGTGTCTTGCCTGTCTTGATTTCAGGACATGTTGTGTGCCTTAATGTTTACTGCAAACATACTGACCATAGATAATTCGGTTTATTTTCAAGACTTCAAAACATTTATACAGTACAGCTGTTTTTGGTTTCCTCTTTCCAGGTTATGTTAATACATTGTTTTACTTATCTTTTCTATAATTTCAAGAGTTCTTTGTCACTTTACAAGGAACTTGTTCTCAGTAGTGGGTGCCAACACAAGTACATTCTTCCTTGCACTGAACTCTCTAGGCTGCACATTTCTGTCAAATGTTCCTTGTTGTATTTCCTGTGCCATTTTCATATGTTCTTTCACTATGGGCATTATTGTTCTTAACCTGTCCTGTAGGTTTGTAATATACTATAGCACACACTTAAAGGGGATGTTTGCCTACACCCAGGTTTCCATCACTATAGTGAACAAGTCTCAGCAGTATCTGTGCATATAACAGAGTGAATACCACAGAGAACTGGAGTATCACCCTCATGGCAAAGAGGAGATATAAGAGGAACTAGTCCCAGTTATTTC
>NC_056751.1:112142294-112269794 GCF_019279795.1 Protopterus annectens | reverse complement strand
ACAGCTGAGAAAAGTTCTGAGACAGTTGCAAGAGGCAGGTTTCAAAGTAAACAAAGACAAAATACAGTTTTTGTCACAAAAAGTAAAATTTCTAGGAACCATTATCAGACCGACAGGGAGAACTCCTTGTCAGGAAATGGTGAAGGGCAATTGCACTGAGGAAAAGGCATTTAAAGTGTTAAAGCAGAAATTAGCACAGGCTATGGAGCTGATAGCTCCCACCAGTAAATTGTTTTTTGTTTTGCAAGCAGCAGCAGAAAAGGACACACTTTCAGTAGTGCTATTACAGTCCTGGCCGTAAGAGGCATCTCAAGGAATGGACACTAAGTTACAATGCTCTCAGGGGTTATAGTTCAAACTCCACATTTGATAATCAAAACTTTGCTAAATGACAGTGAGATAAACAAAATCACTGAAGGGGTTAGTCAGACATTCCTCCAGCATATGTGGACGGTGCACGTTTCTGGAAGGATGGGAAGTACTACACTGGGTTTGCAGTAGTGACATTAAAAAAGGGATACATGCCAGCACAAAGGGTTGAGCTAGAAGCTGTACAATACGTTTTGCAGTATTTACATCCAGTAAATATTTACAGTAACAGTGCTTATGTAGTAAATTCTCTGAGACTATATATGGCAATGTGAGTTAGAAGAGGGTTCACTAATAGTCCAAGAATGATTTAAAAGTACAAGTTGCAGGGACAGTTCAGTATTTTAAAGTTAAAAGCAAAGCATCAACAATAAACTAAAAGATTTGCTAAAAATTAGTAACAGGAATAGAGTTGTGGTAAACCAGACAAGGTAGATGCTCCAACCTTAAAAGTAAGGACAATTCCAAAAAATGTGTATGTATGTATACAACAGACAAGATCAAAACCAGTAGGGGTCAGTGAATGCAATATCACAGTAGCTAGGAAATACTACATTTGCAGTACAAAAGCATATAAATGGTTTCCTATGGAATCAGAAGGAACCTGTTCTGTAGGGTATATAGTACCATCAATGAGATTAACTAAAGAACTACCTGAAGGTAAAATAAAGAATGTTAGAAAAAGTTAAAAACCTGTATTGGTACATTAGATAAATCATAGATATACAGTCTTGACATAAATGCAGCAGAAGCAAAAGGGTCTTTGTGCTCTGGTCAACGAAGAGTACTTTACTTATATTCCAGACAAGACAGAATCCAAAAAGCAACATTTAAGAAGAATACAACTAGTATCTGAAAAGGGTAGAAAGATATTTTACAGTGACCGGAGTAATTGGTTAAATGTGTTATTTTCAGAATGCTGAAAAAACATTATTACAGTTTTAATTGCTATTGTAGCCATTATTTTGTTGATTATCATACTCTGAACATGTGTTAAACTTTGTATTAAAAAGAATGTATCTGTTGTAACTAATGTAGGTGGGGAAAGAAGTAACATAACCAATGGAGACATAATTTTTCTGTATGATTCAAAGTTTGATTTAAATTTTTAGTTCAAAATTTTTGGTTTTCAAAGTAAAAAGTGGAAATTAATAGAATTATATAAAGTAAAACTGGGTTTCCTTTACAGAAATGTCATGTATGTGATTTGGTCTCACAGTAACAGCATGTATTGGTAAAGCTGCTGTCTCTCATATTGAGAGTGTGATATTTTTAGGAATGGTATAAACAATACAGAGACTGCAAATGCAGGAAGAAATAACAAGAATATGCTTGCATGGCATATTGTAAAACAAAAAGTATTGTTGTTTTTCCTTCAGAAGTAACAGAGGTTTGGTAATCATAATAACAGTGTGATATATTTCTAGAATAGCATGTGATGCATTGGCTTAATGGAATGTGCTTGTGTGGAACAAAAAATATTATAATGTTTTTGTAACAAATGGTATTAACAATGGAGGCTTGTTGAAATATCCTAAACAGTTGAATGTACACAGATATTCAAGATAAAAGGAAATGGCTAACAGCTGAAAAGCTGAAAAAGTTTACAACTATCCTATCAATGAAAGAACATTCTGGCATGATGAGAAGTGACTTTCTCTAGATGAGCATGGCTAACACAGCAGACATCATTGCAGACTATCCTATCAACGAAAGAACATTTGTGAAAGAACATTTTGGCTTGCTGAAGGAACTGGTTCTCTCCATACTGAGATAATATAGACAAAGAAGGCTTCAATAAAGGAAAATAATGTTTTCATCTAGGACAAAGTTTTTGAAATTATAAAAAAGACTTTTGAGGTGGACATTTTGTAATCCAAGTCAGCTGAGGAAGTGCAGTAATTGACAGTATTATATCTGTGTTATAAAGAAATTTTTATAATCTCACAGTAGTGCTTGGTGGGCTGGTTTCAGTAAATCTGTCATTATATGAATATACAGCTGTACACTTTGTTGGTGTGACCTGCATGCTGCTGTTAATTCAATTTAACAATGGCAGTCCAGCCAGGAGCTGAACCTAGAATCTTTTGAAACAGTGACTGGAGTGATTGGTTAAATGGGTTATTTTCAGAATGGTAAAAAACATTATTACAATTTAATTGCTATAGTAGCCATTATTTTGTTGATCATAATAATGTGCATGTATATTAAAATGTGTATTAAAAAGACAGTCAGGTGTTGAAAGCAACAGTATTTTAGAGCTCCAGATAACTAGTTAAATAAGACAGGAAAAATATTCTTTTTTTTCCTTCAAAGTATAAAATCTTATAGATAAAGGACTAATTTACACAATTAGAAACATTGGTGAAGTTTTACAAATAATTTCCTGTCAAAAAGCTTGGAGATATATTCACTTGTTAAAATGAGCAACTCAAAGAATTCTCACCAGGATGCTGCCTTAAAGAAGGAACTACAACAGATGGCATCTATCCTGCAGGAGTTGTCTTTGAAGATGGATGATTTTAAACCTGGAAAATTTTAAAACAAGCAGTCAAAAACAGGCTGGCACCCTCAAGGAAATGCTACAACAACACCAGACAAGGATAACAGGAATAGAGGTTTCTCTAAATGACTTAGAAAGCAGACTTAAGGACGAGGAAACACAGAAAGAACTGCTTCTTAAACAAAGCACTTGGTTGATTAATAAAGTAGATGACTTGGAAAATAGGGAGAGGAGAAATAACATCAGGGTTTTTGGATTACCTGAAAACACAGAAGGTGAGGATATTGTTTCCTTTTTATCAAGCTGGATCCCTGACTTTTTAAATTTAAAAGAAGGACTTTCCTTTGGCATTGAAAGGCCACACAGAGCTCTTGGGAAACCTGCCACTAACTCAAACTCTCCCCCTAGGTCAATAATTATCATATTTCTTTCATACTTGGACAAGGAACTGATTTTAAGTTCTGCTTGGAGGAAGGCACCTCTAAAATATAAACAGAGCCTGATAAGATTTGATAACGACTATTCATCTAGAATAATGGAGTAAAGGAAAAAAGTGTGGCCACTGATAACGTTTCTGAAACAAAATAACATCAAGGCACAACTCGTATATCCAGCTAAAATAAGAATACTGTATGCCAATGAGATGAGGACTTTTACTGACTTAGAGGAAGCCTCTTCATTTATTAAAACTAATAATGTGATTACTTTACCAGAAGATATGGACTGGATGCCACCTTCTCTCAAGAGAACAAAAGAAACAAATGTCTGGACAGATGAGAAAAAGAAGAAGCAAAAGATTGATACGGTTACAGCCAAATCTCTCAAAGCATCTACTATGATATGAATTGTTTTAACATTACTTTAAAGGACCAATTTTACTGCTTGGAATTTTAAAACAAAGGTAACTAACTACTGGAATCTTTATCTATATTATTTGAAAATAGATGACACATGAGAGTTTTCACATTACCTGTGGTATGTAAAACAGGGTACTTTTCTTTCACAGAAGGAGGGTTATATAGCACATAAAATATTTATACTGTAAATCAACATACATAGTATATGTATATTTTCTCTTAATTTTCTTTTTTCTTTCTCTCTTTTCTCATTATTTATTTTAACTGCATCTTGTCTCCCTTTCTAAATTATCTCCTATTTACTATACTAATATAGTCTGTATATATTTAAAAACTCACTATCTATACATAGATAAATAATAGTCCAAATAATCTAGTTTTAAGGTAGACTAATTGGAATAGTGAAGTTAATTAATTGTTATTACAATATTTATTAGATTAATGATAGTCACTGTTATGCTTGTTGGGAATGGGGACATGTTCGCGATTAACTCTGAAATGTTCCATTCATGTACATATGTCTTTTGAATTATTTCCTTTTAGTATTAACAAATGCATAAAAAAAGGAGGGAAAATGTACTGTTGGTTAAGAGAAGTGAAGCTTTCTTCACATTCTATTTGTGTTGCCATAGCAACAGTAAACAATTGCTGCAGTTTCTAAGGACACTGTGAATCTGCAAAGTGCATTTAGCCTCACAGATAACAAATAATAAGAAAAAGTAATGTTTAGTTATTAAAATGAAAAACAACCAAAACAAGGTAAAATAAATACATAATAGGACTATTTGTATATATTTTATGATTTATCCTCATAGGATTACATATTCCTGGAAACACAACTGAAATGTTCCCAAACTACATGTGCACTGAAATGTAGCTGCTTGATTAAAAAGTATTACTCATTTTAACATGCTGATTCCACAAGCAGTCTGCACTGTAAAAGTTACATTTTATATGTTACTTGAAACTGACAGTCTCTAGAGCACATGAAAAGATACATATTACTTTTTGCAACATGTTATTTTTGCAGTTACCTCACTCTGCACAAACTCACTTGGCAAGTGATAGCTATTCATTTAAAATAGTTTAAATATTAAATGTGCCCTTGAAATGCTATTGACATTTTGACAAAATATAATGTGAAATGTAAAATGAATGACTTGAAAGAAGTGAAGTAATGCATAGATTTCAGACAGTTCTTGACACTACAGTAAAATTAAAAATGTATATTCACAAAGAAGTATTGAAATGTTTTAGTCTTCCAGTTAAAATAGCTTGCTGTCAACATTGTTGCGATACCAGAAAGTTTGAAGAGCTAGGAAATTACCATTCTTTGTCTTTATAATGATTATTAGATAGATGTTACACTCTGCTTAGTTTAATGAATTGTGACATATGTTTATGAGGAAAAGTGGACTCAATTACTCACATTGGACTACACATTCCTGGAAACTCAGCTGAAATGTTCCCAAATTACTTGTGAATTTAAATGAAACTGCCTGATTAATAAGCATAATTTACTTTAACAACCTGAATCCATAATCTATCTGCTATATATATGCTATATTATATATGTCACTTGCATATGACAGTCTCTAGAGCACACGAAAAAATACATATTATTTTTGCAACACACTATATTTGCACTAACCATACATTCTAAACTAACTCAATTGGCAACTGACAAGTTATTTAATTGAAACATCAGTCTAAATATTAATTGTGCCCTTGAAATATTGTTGCCATTTTGACAAAACAAAACCTGAATTGAAAAAGGAATGATTTGAAGAAGTGAAGTATTGTACAGATTTCAAAGACAGCTATTGACACTACAATATAAATAGAAATGTATACATGCAAGGAAAATTGAAATGCTTAATATTTTTAGTTAAAATAGCTTATTGTTAACTTTTGCTTTATCAGAAAATTTAAAGAGCTAAGAAATTATTTCTAATTTGTCTTTATAATGTTTACTAAAGTGTTGTTAGTCACTGACTTGTTTAATGGGTTGCGAGTCATGTACAAGACGGACTACTGAATATTATTTCTGTTTACCTATGTTTGCTGAATTTCTTTTATTAGTACTGATTTAAAACAAGGGAAAGAAAGGGAAGGGAAATCTGTTTTTGATCAAGGGAGGAGAGGCTCAAGAGTATTCTAACTGCCCTGAGAACTGTCTAAGATGCTCTAAATATTATTTGATTAATACTTACCTAAGGTAGTCTTGATTACCATATAGGTACTTTCATATTCATTCTAGACCTGATGTGATTACCCATTCTGGAAGCAGGAGGTGTCCTATGCAGGATGGGAATTGTCAGGGTGAGCATAGTTCATTCTTAGACTCTGCTTTGTAAATCTATAAATATGTAAAAGCACTGCACACTAGAATGTAGGGCGCCTCTACTCAGAGTCAAGATACCACTGATAAGCCATGTGTTTTCATAAATGTAAGTTGAAGTTGGTGAGCTGAAGAGTGGGAAAGTAAAGGAAGACAGTACACCTACAGTAAATTCATATTTCATTGGTAATCACTCATTGTCTCCTGTAGAGTCCTTTTAGTCAAATTAATTTAGCAATAATCTATTTGTTGTTGGCTTAGTTAGTGTATGCTCCTCTGTTGCATTAAATTTATCCAAAATGACATATCTGACATGTTTAGGATCTCTTAAGGGTAACTAAATATTGGATATTTTCTAAGTCAACATAATATTTGTTTACACTACTAACATTCCATCCTGATATATAAAATACTATAGAACAATAATAGAATAATATAGAATTTCATATCTCTTTTAAGAAAATTCTCCATATAATAATTTAACATATGGAGCGCAGTTGATATTGTTGGTTAAAGGTATGAGTGATAATCCAATAGATCTGTCTTTATCTATTGGATTAGGAATGACTTTCATTCTATGTTTAATGGGAAATTCATATTTACTTGTATTTGATACTTTAGAATTAATGTTTTATAGAAGTAATTTTATAAAGCCTGACCAGAATTTTACCCTACTTATATTTAAAGAAGAAAAAACATTAAATTATACTCCCAAGTTCACACACATAAAAATAACATCTAATGTTATCAGAGAATATGGTATAACTACTATAATCAAAATAAAAAAAGCAAAAAGTTTCTTCCAACAATAACTTGAAATGGATTTAACATTCTTATCATTAAATACTAATGGCTTAAATAATGCAAGTAAAAGATCAAACTTACTAAAATATTTAAATCTAAATAAGGCACAAGTAGTATTTCTCAAGGAAATGCATTTTAAGACTAATGATAGCTTTATTTGGAACCCTAAGGACTATACAGTCTTAGCTCAATCCTCCTATAGAACAAAGACAAAATGAGTATCAATTCTCTGGAAGAAAAACATAATCACTCCAAAAGTTATTTATAAATATGAAGACAAGGAAGGTCTACTAGCATTTGTTATAATTAAATTTAATAACAGAATATGGACCTTAGCTAATCTATATTGGTTCCCAGGAATTGGAGCAGGAACGGTTAAAAAACACATAGTTTTTATTTCCAACAATTATAAAGAAAATCTTATACTGGGAGGAAACTTTAATTGTACCTTAGAAGCTTCCGAAACCACCAAGAAGTCTTTTCACATAGCAACTATTTCAAAATCCTTAAAACAATTGATTGATTAATTTCATTTAATAGACACTTTTAAAGTAAAAGATGATAAATCCTTATTATTTTCCCATAAAGACCATAGATTTGGAACACAAACCAGAATAGACAAATTATTCATAGTTCAAGATTTACAAACAAAAATTCTCAGCTTCTCAATAGTTCCATGCCCCTTCTCAGATCATGACTCTCTGATAATGAAGCTCCAAATATAGTTTAAACCTTTAATCCTGTCAACTAGAATTCCATCATATATCATGAAAATTAAAGAATTCAGAACTTGGATGTTGTCAGAACTACAATTATTTCTTGAAATTAATAATACAACAGAAATCAGTAGAGTCATGGTTTGGGACTCATTAAAAGTGTATTTATTTGGTAAGACACTTAGCTGGTACAAAAACAAAGTTAGAGAGTGGGAATCTGAATCATTAGACTTGCAAACCAGAATCTTGACAGCAAAATCTAAAAAAAAAAAATCAGAATTGTCCAGAAGTCAAAAAAGAAGTAGATGAATTAAATAAAAAAATAATGAAATTCTAACACACAAAACTTGTCTAGCCTTGGAAAAATTAAAAATAAACTCATTAGCCACCTCCCCAGATATCTTCATAACTTATCTACAAGAATTAAAATGCAATCTAAAGCAAATAACATTAGTAGTATATAGCATGAAAAGAAAGGGGAAAAAGTATCAGATATAGGAGACATCCTTGAAGCATTTTGGTTCCATTATATGGAACACTTCAAAAAAGAAGATTTAGATACCAATCAAATAAACTTAGATACAAACCTTATCAATATAAAAAAAAATCCCAAAAACTTAAAACTAGACCTACAAAAACCTATCTCTTACAAAGAAATTGTTGATAAGATATAAGAAAGTAAATCTAACAAAGCTCCAGAGATAGATGGTATAATTACGGAAATTTACAAACTCTTCCCTTCAACAGTAATCTCCCTTTCTCATAAAACTTTGCTAGAAGTCCAGTCAGAAGCAAAAATATCACCCTCATGGAAATATTCTCTCATAACTCCAATTCTAAAAGATAATAAACCATCAGACCTTTGCACCTCATACAGACCTATATCATTACTGAATAGTGATTGAAAAATATTCATGTCAATCCTAGCTAACAGAATGAAAATCCCACTTTCAAAGACAATTAATAATGATCGAACTAGATTTGTATATAACAGGCACACACATGATAATATTAAAAGGATACTTACTCTTATAGATTATGTGAATAAAGAAGATAGAGAAACACTTGTAATCAGATTAGACATAGAAAAAGCATTTGATTCCCTCAACTGGGAATATCTATTTAAAACTTTAGCATTATTTGAATTTCCTCCTCCCTTCATCTTATTACTAAAAAACATATATATATATATATATATATATATATATATATATATATATATATATATATATATTAATAACTTAGCCTACATTAAATTAGGTCCTTTCACCTCAGAATCTATCCCTATAATGAATGGTATTAAACAAGGATGCCCCCCTTTTCTTATTTTATTTGCTTTGGCTATAGAAATACTTGCAGAAATAATACTCAATAATCCAAGAATAAAAGGAATAGAAGTCTATGATCAGTACATATCTAAAATAATGTTTTTTTGCTGATGATATTTTATTAACCCTATCAAACTCCAGAGAGTCATTAGGAGAGCTAGAAGAAGTAATGGAGACATTTTATAAGATTTCAGGTCTACACTTTAATAGGTCAAAATCAAAATTTCTATTTTTAAATAAGAAAAAAGACCTACAAGTTACAGATAAATCCATCATAGGAAAACAAGAACCTACGCTAAATTATTTAGGAATAGTGTTATGCAAAAATATAAACAAAACAATATTAATAAATTATAAAAATATTATTCAAACAATAAAAATATATATAGAAAAGTGGAACAAAATTATATTAACTTTTAAAGACAGAGTGCAATTAATAAAAAAATGGTCTTATTGCCAAAAATACTATATATAGCATTAGCAATACAGTTAATTCCTGAAAGATGCAATCTTAAAGAAATAAACTCATGTTTAATAAAATTTTTATGGTATCCCAAAAAGAATAGAATAGCTCTAACTCATCACATTAGACCCTGGAAACAAGGAGGATTGAACTTCCCAGAAATAGAAACATTTATAAAAGCATCTGTGCTTAAAACTACAATAGACTGGATAAACCCAAATTATTTTGCCAACTGGAAAGAATTAACAACGACTATATTAACAAATGAATTTAATCTGTTAAATAAATTTTTAATAGTAGACAAATCAAACAAACCCTGGTACATACTATGCATAAGTGTACAATATAATATAACAAAACCTTCTAAAACAACTGATTAATCATTACATCAATTCATTTAGGAAACTTATCAATGCAAACATAGATCTAAAACTTTGGTTTGACCTTTTAACCCCATTTACCATCACTAAGAACTTTCCTCATAAAATATATAGGGAAACAATAACCTCCTGGGAACAAAATGGATTCTTATGCTGGTTTCAATGCGTAAATAAATTTAATGTTTTAGATATACATATGATAAAAACTGCTTACAATATTCCATCACAGGACTGGTTAACCTTACAAAGCATTCTAATGTACACTCAAGATTTATGCAGATTAATTAATAATTCCTCATTTAAAGATATTCCAAATCTAATAAGTTTTCTGTATGAATTTATATATAATAGTTGTGAAAAGAAAAATTCCATTTCAAATCTATATAAAATGTTAATAACATATAAAACAATTCCCAAACCATCATACTGGCAGTTCTTAACAAAAGGTCAGTCATTGCAGTTAACAGAATAAATTAAAAGTAACATCTTACTATCAGTTAATTACACCTCTAACACATAGTACTGGAAAATATTTAACTGGAAATACTTACACAGAGCATTTTTAATACCAGATAGAATTAAAAAGATTAGTACTACTAAAAATGTTTTTTGCTGGAGGTGTGAAAAGTCAAATAAAGCAGACTGGATTCATATTTTTTATGAATGTAATAAAATTAAATCATATTGGAATGGAATCAATCTTTACAAGCTTTATTTAATGAATCCTTTACCTTAAATAAAGTATTGATAACACTAAATGTAAATGAAGGTCCCTACCTGAATAAGACAAATATGTATTTGTTATGGACAATACTTGCTATATCTAGGAAATGCGTAACCAGAAGGTGGAATTCAAATACACCCCCGACCTTGTAAGAATTCTACACTTTACTGAAGTCAACTGCATTGATGGAAATAAAAATCAAAGAACTACGAATCTATCCCAGGCCACTGGTAAATAATCCTTGGAAGAAAGTTATATCTTTGTTGGACACTCTGCAATAATCAGTATTGTATCTCTGATAACTGATCTGTTAATTCTATATTTAATAACATACAGTGTATATAATTGAAAGTCAGGATATTGTAAATATTGTATATAGTTTAAAATGATATTTAAAAATATTATGTAAATGTTATTTTAATTGAAAATAAAAAAAATATTTGAGGAAAAAAAATAAGTGGTAAAGAAAGTTACATAACCAATGGAGACATGATTTTTCTGTAAGACTCAAAGTTTAATTTAAATTTTGATTCACAATTTTTTGGTTTTCAAAATAAAAAGGGGGAATTGATAGAATTATATGAAGTAAAACTGGTTTTCCTTCATAGAGATGGCATGTATGTGATTTGGTCTCGCAGTAACAGCATGTATTGGTAAAACTGCTGTCTCTCATACTGACAGTGTGTTATTTTTAGGAATAGCAAAAAAAATACAGAGCCGGCTTGCATGACATATTGTAAAACAAAAATTATTGTTGTTTTTCCTTCAGAAGTAACAGAGGTTTGTTAATCATAGTAACAGTGTGATATATTTTAGAATAGCATGTGATATATTGGTTTAGCAGAATGTGTTTGTGTGGAACAAACATATTATAATGTTTTGTAACAAATGGCATTAACAATAGAGGCTTGTTGAGATATCCTGAGCAGTTGTGAATGTGCATACACAGATATTCAAGCTAAAGGGAAATGACTAACAGCAGAAAAAAGTTGCAACTATCCTATCAATGAAAGAACAGTTCAACATGCTGAGAACTGGCTTTCTCTGGATGAGCATGGCTAACAGCAGAAAAGGTTACAGACTATCCTATCAATGAAAGAACATTTGTGAAAGAACATTTTGGCTTGCTGAGAACTGGTTTTCTCTGGATTGAGATAATACAGACAAAGAAGGTTTCAATACAGGAAAATAATGTTTTCATCAAGGACAAAGTTTGGAAACTATAAAAATGTTTGTAAACTACTTTTGTGGTGGACATTTTGTAATCCAAGTCATATGAGGAAGTGTAGTGATTGACAGTATTATATCTGTGTTATAAAGAAAATGTTTATCATCTCACAGTAGTGCTCGTTTGGCTGGTTTCAATAAATCTGTCATTTATATGACTATACAGTTGTACAGTTTGTCAGTGTGACCTGCATGCTGCTGTTAAATTCAATTTTAGAAATGACAGTGGCATAGCAGCCCCTCCATCTGGTTTGTGCATGGTACATAGCTGAACAGGTGACATGGCAGCATCTTGTCCACAACAATGGACCATAACATTCATTATGCGATAGTGTAATGTTACAAAGATAATGCCTGGTGTATGCTGTGTTACTTGTGCACTCTGTTGATTGGTGCATGGTAAACTTACAGTGTACATCAGATCTTTATCCTCATACACAAATTATGTGTTAAAATGTTACTAACCATCATCACTCGTACAGTGGTTAGTAGTACAAGTGCTAGTTAAATTGGAAGAGTTTACAGCTACTCTAAAGGAGCAGGTGTTATGACAAAAGCTTAGGACTGTACTCTGACTAATTGATTAATGTTTTACTTAAGCTGTATTTATATATTAAAGGAAAATATGTTTTGTTTTCCATAATGAGATGTGCCATTGCTGCATCTATTCTTTTTTTATAACTCTGTCATTTCTTTCAGAAACAGGAAATAAGTCCAGCATTTCTCATTTAGGGCTGAAGTGATGTGGTATCATGTACGCCTGTTTGCAAAGTGTTTTCCTGGTGAGTGACTTCTGTGTTACAGTAGTTCACAATTTTAATTACATTTGGAAAGTGTCATACACAATGTTCCCCCAAGACAACGATGACCTCAGACATTATGAGCAAATGTTAGTATGTGAGCTTGATGCTGAATTGCTCTGATGATGGGATCTACTGGATGCAGTGGAACCTCTTGATATTGGCCTAACAGTGCTGTGGGACCTAGACCTTGACTGATGCATTCCGACATGTGATGTGGAAATCTAACAGGGTTTGACTGCCTTCATCTTGGGGGGAATCTACATGAATGCCTCCAGCATTTTTTTAGGATACATGTGGTCTTCAGCCTGCTCATCCACCATGCAGATGGACACTCCATAATCTATGTCCAGCATTGTCCAAAATGTGTTTCATCTGTGCAGATGGAGGATGACATGGGTGATAAGTGCAACCATGCTGAACATAAAGATCTTGATGGCATTATCTCTGGACTCCACCATTCCCTTATGCTGGTGAATTTCCTCACGTATATCCTGTGACACTCTAACCATCTCTACCTGACTCTTGGTGGCATTTGTCTGGTCCTGAACTATGTTGTAGTCCATATGCTATTAGGCAGACAAGCCCTTTTGTGTCTCTGGAGATAGCTGTGAGAAATGTTTTCATTTGGCACCCCGAGTACAGGTGTAACAGAGGGTAGTGGAACTTCAGAAAGGGTTGTTTCTTTATTCAGGGGTTCAGGCTGTGCACAAGAAACAGTGTTGAGCTATGTGTCACCCCCCACCCCCCATTGTGTAATGTCATTTCCTCATTATGCTGAGTGTGTGAACCTGTGTTACTAACTACTACAGAATTATGCACCTGCTGTGGGGTAGAAGGTCCTGTCAGTACACTTTGTGACTTTGTGCCATTGTCCTGAGGCTGTGTCATGAGAGTAATGGCATCATTGTTAACAGCCATTCTGCTGTTTACTTCAGGCTGCTGTGGTGCAGTACAGCATACAGTGGTTTTTGATGGTGGTCCTTTTAGGAAATATGTAATGATGTGGTTAATATGACCTGTGACAGGTATATGATTATGTACTAAAGTTAGGATCTCCACACTCACCGTGTGCTGTATGCAGAGGTGGTACTTCAGCTGATGTTGATGGACTACCCGATGAAACATTTAACAGTTATGTGTGCTCATCTGATGTATCAAGTGCACCAGGCTTGAAATTACCAGTGCCAGCAAAACCCTGCTATTCTGCACTGCCAGTACATGGAAGTTGGAATTCTCTGGAAAGTAGTGGAGTCCATGCTACCTTGAATGACTCCTGCATCCTTTTTTTCTACATCAAAGTCATCACCCCTTAAAGAGAGCAGGTGCTCCTCATCAGCTGTTAAAGGTTGGACAATGGAAGGTCCACTCCAGTGCTACTATAGGCAATTGGATTCTATGTAGCCTTTGTCCTTGCATGGCTCACCATGTGCCTTTGTCCTTGCATGGCTCACCATGTCATTAAGCAAAAAAACAAAGAGGAAGCATAGCAATGAACACCAATAACCAAAGAAAATTTGTGCAAAAGTAAGTCCAAACATTCAGAAATAAATTAAAATTTTTTAATGAAATCAACAGTTACACATTTTAATCCTCAAAGTAATCAGGACTTATCAGAACTGACAAGAAACTTGTACTCCAGCATTGAATAACATTCAGAAGTCCTGTCATCAAAAAAAAAATCACATGACAACAGCACACTAAAACATGTATTTCGATATATACATATATAACAATTAAAGAACTGAATACTATGTTTTGCATTTTAATACATGCATTATTAAAATTATAATTTTGCAACTCTCAGCTTCTGTATGCTGGATATTGATATATTATCATTATGTCAGGGGGTAGGGGGTACCACCATCTAAGTTTAGCTGCAAAATTAGTTCTCTTTACTAATTTCTAGTTTCCTAGGGACCATCTCTGGTATTAATGGGAACATCATCCAATAAAAAAACTTAAAATCAGAGGTCTTACATATAAGAGAATGCTTGTAAAGTGCATATCTTTTTTTAATAGCAATGTCATGCATATACTTGTAAAGTTACCTCCTTAGTATTTTTTCAGTTTTGCCTATGTAGAAAGAGGTGCATGGCAAACAGTTGGCCACATATATAAGATCAGTGCTTCCACAATTGAAATGTTTATTAGATGTGTAGGTTTTGTTAAGAGCAGCAATAGTAATTTTGCTGCCTTCCAAAATATACTTGCACTGGCGGCAAAAGCCACACTTGTATATTCCTTGTTTTCTGTTAGTCAGGTTGATGTTTCCACCCCCTTTTAAACCTCTCTTTAAAGTTTTTGCCTGTTTTATATATTGCAGGTGGTTGATCACCCAAATGTCCTGCCACTTCTAGAAAAAGGGAAAATAAATTTCAGTTTAGCTCAAAATATATTACATCCATCCAGAATTGTATTTTGTCATCACTGCTGTCTCATAGTTTGCACCCTCAGTCTTCTTAGGAACAACATACTCCTTCTTTTGTCTCAAGACTGGTATATATTTTTTGTCCTAAGCATTTGTTATCTCATCTCGGATGGCTTCTAAAAGGTCTGTAGAGGAACCATGGAATAAAAACATACTATGAAGGTTATTGCTTTCTTTGATGAAGGTGTCATAATCAGAAGTCATACTTGCCAGTCTAATAATGGCCCTTCATCAGACTTTCCTTTTGGCAGTGTGGGTGGTTACTGTCATAATGAAGATACAAGTGAGAAAAAGGTGGTTTACAGTAGAGGCTGTAACAGAATTTCTTTCCAACCTATTTTTTCTTAATTTGACATCTTAGATGTTAACTGCATCACAAGAAACATGGTGTATGAATGACAAAAAGAGTGAAACAGATTGAATGCATTATGAAAATTCATTTAACTTGTCCAAAGTGTCAAAACACAATGTGCATATGTCATCCAGGAAACTGAAACAACTAAGCCAACAACCAGAAAATGGAGAGTTAAGAATGCGGTCCTTATCCCCAGTCCATGACACCATGTTAGCATAGCTCTCAATTGTCCCAAAATAACCGTGAGCACCCATTTTAGAGCTTCAATACGGTTGCATTTCCGAGTGCCCAATTTGGGTCCAACTTCACCCGAGATCTGCAGTAAAGCACGCACTGTTCTGGCTGTAGATGTCTCAGCCAACCAGGGCACTGCTTTACTGCATCTTTTATGCATGCAGCTAGCATGCTTCATTTCCTGTATTATGCGGAAATGGCTGCAGCACACCTGGTATGGAAGAGGTGCTCAATTAGGTCCGTGCAGTCTGCATATCAAGGCAGTATCATCGGCATGGAAGTTAACATTCTATGGGGATAGCTAGTCATTCACGGTTGACAGAAGATCTTTTGGATGCATAGTCAAGACGCAATAATCATCTATCGAGTTCAAGGGACTGGGAGAGTCGTGGCTGTGGTCTGGGATTAGGTTCGCCGATCCGATCATCTATCTTTTTGTGAGGGGGAAGGAAATTGTAGCTCCAGCAGCCTTGTCGTGGTTCATGTGTGGAATTAAGTCTTCCCAAGTGGTCTGAAGTTTGTAGTGGAGTGAAAATAGGATTTTATTTTATTTTTGCTACAGTACAGCCTACAGGTAAGTAAACTGCTCTAAAAAGTAAGCTGCTGCTGCTCTGTTAAAAAAAAAAATGTGGGTTTATGTGTGTGTGGGGGTTATGGCAGTATAATTGTTTTTGCTGCTTTTTTCCTGAGATGATCATGGGGGGATTATGGCAGTATAATTGTTTTTGCTGTCTTTTTCCTGAGATGGTCATACAGATACAGCACATTGTGAAACTTATTTTGCTGTCTTTTTCCCGAAATATAATTTTTTTGCTGTCTTTTTCCTGAGATGGTGATGGGGGGAATTAAGGCAGTATAATTGTTTTTACTGTCTTTTTCCTGAGATGGTCATACAGCACATTGTGAAACTTCTTCCTAGGTCCATAGTGTTTGTATATGCTGCCACACACTTGCATTCCACTTTCCCTTCTTCTGATTGATGCATGTGCATTTCTTCATATTTTAAAATTCATTTCCTGAGACAAGATTGCAGCATTTATAAAATTTAAATATGGCCTTCCTTTTAGTGGGCATAATGTACTGAAGGAGTTTTTATATTTGCACTTAAATTCTTAATTTCCACTTATCCTCCCAGAAACTTTTCAATCTAATTTTGCTTGCACTGTGGTACAATATTTAGTTGCAATCGCATGTATGTGTCTTGTTTTATTTTATAGTCGTTATCTGAGCACTGCTCATTTCTGTTCGATATGTTGAACTTAGTTCTACATGGAACACACATTTCAGTTAAACTGTTCATTACAATTAATGTTTAAACAATTTCCTTTAATGCCCTTTTACTGAAGGAGCTGTACCATTTAGATGAAGATGACCATTAGTGATTTCAGTATAGTTTGTATTCTGAAATCATTATGGATAAATGTGCCCCTTGTAGGTAAGAAGCCTGTTATTCATTCTTTTAGTAAAGATGTATATGTAGTGGAGACTTAAGGCAGCACAGTGGTACAGCAAACAGTGTTGTTGCCTCACAGCAAGAGGTTCCCTGGTTTGATTCTTGGATAGGGCACCTTCTGTGCAGAGTCTGCATATCAACCCTGTGTTCACATGGGTTTGTGCAGGTTTCTTCCCAAAGGCATACAGTACGTGGATTGGGCACTCTAAACTGACCACAAGTGTGAGTGTGTTTGTATGAATGTATTGTGTGGAAGAATTGCTGTGGCAGGGTTAGCCATCCCGTGGTGTAAAACAGGTTCATAACCCAGAGACTGCCCATGCTATGGAATAGACTTCCCATACATGTCAAACAGAGCACCCCACTGGCCCTCTTCAAGAGAAATCTTGATGAGTGGATGGGAAATAGAAAATGTACTCCGGGGATCATTCCAGTGGGTCTACTCAAAAGAGGCACTGGGAACTAAGGTCGGGTGGCATGATGTCAGGGTAATTCTATGGCCTAGGCTTGTAAAGGTTTCAGGGCCATTAGCCTAGTACACACCTATGAACCTAGAGTGACCAAGCATTCTTTCAAGAGGTTATACCTTTTTTTAGTCTTTCTGCACAGACATGCCTGCACTCCCTAACAGGTGATTTGATTTTTATTTAGTACAACGCTGGCTTTCTACCACTCTCCCTTCCACTACACTGGGTAGGCCTGCAATGGCCATTAATTTCAGCCTGATTGTTTTGCTCTTCCAAATATTGTGGCATGTGATATAACTTGGAATAATGGGGTTGCAGTCAGGATTTGTTTTCTCGGTACCATAGAGCTCACATTATAATTATTCTCTCTTGTGTTTTATGAATTTAATGATCTTTATGTTTCCTAGGATTTATTATTTACTGCTGTAAAAACATTTTAGAATTTGTGGTTCATAGTTAACTACTGGCTAAATAGTACTCTGCTTAACTAAACAAAATGAAATAAGTTTAAGTTTCCATTAATATTTATAAATATTGCATTGAATTATTTAGCTGGGGAAAAAGGTGAAGTGCTGTCCTTCAGTCATTGTGTGTAGTGTGTGTGTGTGTGTGTGTGTGTGTGTGTGTGTGTGTGTGTGTGTGTGTGTGTGTGTGTGTGTGTGTGTGTGTGTGTGTGTGTGTGTGTGTGTGTGTGAACAACTTCTGGGTGGCGATTTTTCTTTACCTACTAAACATCATTGCTGGGGAAGAGAAGTAGCACATTTTTAAACATTTTTTGGAATATGCAGATCATTTCTTGACATCTTGCTAGATTTTCTTCAAATTTAGATATTGCACTTTTTCTCTGTAGTGTGGCTTGTACAGGGTTTGCAAAATTAAGCATTGTATTTTTTTTTTTTTGCTCAGAGTGGTTGTCTGTTACAGAGGTTTTATTTATTGTGGATTTAATTTATCTGACAGCAGTGAAGTTATCTGTTTGAATTCTGAGTACTGTTTGATTTAGAAGGTGCTAACATGACAAGCTAAAGATATACCTGATCATATCACTAGTGAGAGAAGCATTAAGTAGATGGGGGATTCATTTTTGTTAACCACATTAGTACTCTGTAGAGACTGCCGTAGATCTTGATAAAATAACCCCATTCTTACAGCTGTGATTTTTGAATGCTGTGCAAGTTTGTATAATAAAGTGCAAATGATTATGAATACAAGGTAAAATAGTCAATCCCATTTATATTCCAGTCTGTCATTAGAAAATGGACAACATTCTCTCTCTCTCTTTCTCTCAAGTTCATTTTCCAGCCAAGTTTCATTCTGGCTTTACTCTTTTATTATCTATATGTTTTGTTTTTACTTTTCAAATGTTTTGTTTTATTTTTAACTATGTATGTTTAGTTAAATTTTCTGTGGTGATTGTGATTATCAAAAAGTTTGAATATTTTTATTTGACAGATAGCAATACATTGTATGATGTTTTACAGTGATGAATTGTGTCCTTTCTGAGTGGCAGTTTTTTCAGGTAATTTGCTTACCTTGTTGGAGAAAAAAATATAGCATCTTATCTAGCAGTTGTAGTACAGAATTGCTTACTAGTGTCATGATGGACTTGTTAAAAAACTCTTAGTGATCAATCTCTGGTTACTATTTCTATCTTTAAAGTCTGCTGACTATGGGGCTGTGGCCAGCAAATGGATAAAGCAAACAAAATATGCTTTGAGACTGTTGCACCATGTACTATTAACACAAGTTATATTCCTGTGACTTCTCTGTCGAGGCTATTTACTGCTCCTAAAAGTTCTTTCATATGGGAAAAATCTGGTCAAAGCCAAAAATAATGGGGGGACAAAGCCAAAAATAGGGACAGATTTTAAATATTGCTCTTTTAAAAGTATAAAGTTGGTAGAATAAAAGGTCATTTTCTGAAGGCTCTGACGTATGAGACTCAAATGGTTGTCATTATTTAGTGAATTCAGTCCTCACTGATTTGCCAAAGAAATCTAGAAAACCATGACTTTTAAGAGGAATAGACCAAAAATATGTGGTAAACATGAACATTCTATGAAAATCTGTACAGTTGAGAAGTATGGACCCAGTTGCTGGTGAAACTGGCACAGGAATATAGGTTTTGAGTTGATTCACAGGAGATCCATGATTTCTGGCAATAAGAACTAGGTTGAAGTAATGCTGTGTAGAATCGTATCCATGATTTGTCAGTTTTATAACATGCTCCTTATATTCACTTTGTGTGTGCATTATAAATCATTTGCAATAATTAACTTTCTCTTTGTTCTGTTATGAATCATTTGCAATAATGAGCTTACTCTTTGTTCTGTCATGAATCATTTGCAATAATGAACTTTCGTTTGGGTCTGTTATGAATCAGTGTTATGAATCATTTGTAATTATGAATTTTCTCTTTGTTCTGTTATGAATCATTTGCAATAATGAGCTTTCTCTTTGGTCTGTTATGAATAATTTGCAACAATTGCCTTGCGTGCATTATGAATTATTTGCAGGAATGACCTTTTATTTGGATGGATAGAGTCATTTGCAGTAATGAAATTTTCCTGGATATGTTATGAAATATTTGCAATGAGTTTTTTTCTTGGATGTATTATGAGTTATTTATGAGTTATTCTTGAATTAGGTTTTTCCGGGATGCATTATTGACTTGCAATAATGCTTACTCACATTTTGACTATGTACAGTGTTGTGTATTACTCAGTCTTACTGAGTTACACATGTTTAAAGAGGTTTCTGGATTGCATTCTCATCTTTTATCTGAATCATTAATTTTTTTCAGAAGCAAAGTCATGGCTGAATCACAGAACAGCATGGTAGAAGCCACAATGGAAGGGGCTGCAACACAATGTTTTTTACACTGTTATAGTGCAACAACTCAGAAGGGTAAGAATTTTTTTGCCTACTGTTTGCCATCATACAAGCTTCATTTATTGTAAGTAAAAGTGTAGTATCACAGTACACCTGTGAATTACCTTGAAGCCTTCTAATTAAGACCCCCTTTCTTCTCTGAAGATGCTGCCTCTGAAAAGAAGAAGCGAATGACCACATTCCAAAGCAGCTGGAAGGTCACCTTTGACTGGGTAATGGAAAGCAGGCATGGTCCAGGCTATGCATTTTGCAAGACGTGTGCTACTAATATTAATGTCGGACATGGAGGGAGGAATGATTGCAGTGGCATATGGACACTGAGAAGCACAAGATGAGCACCAAACAGTCAAATGGAAGGAAGGTGACAGAAATGTTTGCTACTCAGCAAACCAATGGTAAAGTTTTGGAGGCTGAAGTAACCTTTATGAGCCTACTTGCTGAACACAACTTGCCGTTTACGACTGGGGATCATTTCCTGAAGTACACAAAGAGGTACTGCATGGATCCAGAGGTGGTACAAATAAAATGACCTGTGGACCAACAAAGGTTGTTGCATTTTAAGAGATGTAATGGGGTCAAGATATCAGTAGGATGTTGCACAAGTTTGTCAGAAAGTGCCATACTGTTTGTACCATGACCAGAGTACAGATATGGGGGGGTGACAAGTTGCTTGTGATTTTACTTGTTTTTTTTGACCATGGCATTGATAAAAATACATACTGCTTGTACCTCGATCAGAGTACAAATATGGGGGATGACAAGTTGCTTGTGATTTTACTTATTTTGTTTTGACCATGGCATTGGTAAAAATGTTGCAAGATTCCTTGACTTGCCTTCTTGTATCAGTGGAACTGGCCAAGCCATTTATGACTGTGTAATGGAGACTCTGAGCAAGTCTGACATTCCTGTGACCAACATGGTGGCTTATTCATCAGACAATGCTGCATCCATGGTTGGTAAGTGGAATTCGGTGTTATCTAGATTAAAAGAGGTTAATCCACATATTTTCAATATGGGCTGCTTATGCCACATTGCAGATGTATGTATTAAATCTGGTGTAAAAGCAAAGGCTGTATTTGTGGAGGAATTCATAGCTGATATTTATTGTCACTTTTCCAGCAGTGCACAGCGTCAGCAGAAGCTTAAGGAGTTTGCACTGTTTGTGGATCTTAAACCTCTCAAAATGATCAGATATGCCCCACTTGATGTCTGAGTTTGTCAAAAGTCATAAAAAGAATGCTTGCCTTGTGGCCCACCCTGAGATCATACTTCTTGTCATATGAACCATGGTCTGTTAAAGTGGCTCTCATAGCTGAGAGACTGCAGAGCCATGACATTAAGCTGGCATTCCTCTTCCTGCAGTATGCCATTGAACCACTGCATAACTTCAACATGCAAATGCAAAGCAGGGAAAGCAAATTGATCACATTGCATAATGACATCCACAGAGTACTGCAGGCATATGCTAGTAGGGTACTGAAACCACCAATTGCAAGGCAGTTTTTGGGCAATATAAGTAGTACTGATGCAATTCTTGAAGTTCAAGACAACATCTTAGAATACAGCGAAATTCATATTGGTCCTGATGCCGAAACATATTTGGACGGAAATTTGGATGATATTGCGGGTACTACAGTGGAGCAGAAACTATTCAAGAGAGCCAAGCAATTTTACTCTGCAGTGCTATTAAAAATGCATTTCCCTGCAAAAGATCCCCTGCTGAATGTGTTTGCCTTATTCCATGTATTGCTTCCATTCCATGTTAAGCATGTGTGTTTTATAAGTGTTTAAGCACCTGTCTTTAAGGGTATGTGTGAGGGGAGGGGGTGAGCTGAGCATGTCTTACTTTAATTCTATACAGAAAAATATAAATAATTATCTGTTTTTGACATGTCTATGTATATAATTCTGTAATAAAAATTTGCTTAAAATGATGCCTTGTCTTTGTGTAATTGAACGAATGGGTGGGCGTGTCCATTAATCCACTTATTTAAATATGCATATCTTATGTTAATTAGGTGTCCCTGAATGTCCCTGATTTTAAGGTCCTCTGTCACTGATTTTCTGATCTGAAGGTTGAGAGGTATGCATGTTACTACAGATGTGGGCACATGCTGCCCCCGTTGCTACCCCATGAATTTGTTTGTAGAATTCTGCTTGGAAGAACAGGTAGTTGTTGCACAACACAATTTCCATGAAATCATTTATCAGCTTAATACATATTGGATAGGAGGTTACAGTGAATTAAAGCCTCTTCAAATAACTCCAGAGCTTCATGGTGGAGTATTTCCAAAAATAAGCCAACATTATTGTGATGAAAATAAGGTCCTCCCTGTATCATTTTTGATTAACTCCCATTAAAAAATCCCAATAATCTCTTAACAAATAGATGTGTTTTGTAATGAAAAGTTTCAATTTTCTGCCAAAAAATATAGCCGGTGATAGGTTTTTGAACCCTCAGCTGACAAACTGGGCCTCAGGGGAAGGTCTGAAATAGACTTATGTATATTAAATATTGAGGGGAATGTGGTTTTGTTTTCACATAAAAATTTGTGTAGTTCTTTATTCAGCCTTTTCTTTTTTTGTGAAAGACAATCCAGGAGAAAAAGATCATTTTTTATGTATACAGTGTTAATCCTGTATCTTGTATTTGGAATTTTGCATGTATTTTTCAGTGTTGACCATAATGTTATACACAGAAGCTGAATAGTGTTGGTTGTCCATTATTACCAGCCCCTCCCATACACATAGCTTTAAGCTTCATAAGTCTAATAGATCTGTTGCTGACTAACTCGTGTAATATGTCAGTTTCATCCAGGTTTTTATGCTCATATCATTTCCATTTTAGGAAATCCCCACTATCTCTCTCACATGATTTTTAATATATATTTGCACAGCTAGGTAGTGGGGGTTATGTAGACTCTTCTTTCTCAGTTCAGAAGTGTTTGTTATAAGGGTGCATCCTTAAAATTAAATGCCAAGTTCAATTTTATTCTATACAGTTTTAAGTCAATGAGTATATCTGCTGGAGTAATGACTGAGGAAGGCATGAACTGAAATCCTTTCTGCAAACAGTTCAGCAATTTTGTTTTTGTAAGAGGGAAAGCCCCTTGCATCCCCATGTTGGGGGACACCCCCACACCTCCCAGACTTATATATACCAACTCAGATCACACAACAGTGGAGACAAAAGCAAATTCCATATTCGGTGAAAGTAATTTCAGCAACCAGCACTCGTTCCTTTTGCATTCGTGAAAATTACCTTCGATGACACAGTGTGTTCCTAATTTTCTTCCCGCTTCTGCCTCGGCTTCACCCTTTTCTTGTTGTCTGTCCCCTTCATCTCGAGTCAGTCTTCGGTTGTCTCCTTCACTCCATGTTGCCTGCTCCTGGCAATGTGCATGTTGCTTCGATATTCTTACTGGTGGTAGGTCTAATGGGAGAGCTCTGGGGTCAGAATATTCATTGTTGTCAGTTGGAAAATGTTGAGAATGATTATCAGTGGGATTTGTTATGTTTCAATCAAAAATTCCATCTTTCTTATTGTTACAGTTAGTTTTAATTTTAAATGGAAGTGGATAAACCTGCTTGGTTTTGTACTTCCTGTTTCTTTCTCCCTATTTTGCCCTTCTTTCTTTTTTACTCTGATCACACTTGTAGTTGACATTAGAGAAAACATCATAGTACAGTAAACTCTCAGTTAACCGGCACCCATATGGATTGGTAGATGCCGGATAACTGTAGTTTCTGGTTACCTGAGCGTTACTATTAAAAATAGGCCTGACTAATACTGTACACTGTACTCTTTGTTTGGTTTGACTTGTTCTCAGGTTGGGGAGAGAGGGAATTTATTCCTATATTCCTTTTTGAAACTCTAAAACTCTAAGAACGTAAGGTATGTTTCTGGGGGGGGGGGGGAGCAGAAAGTGCAACACACGAAAATAGTACTATATTTCTTGGATTTTTTTTTTTTTTTGCCGGTTGCTTGAGAGTCTTGGTTGCCTGAGTTCTGGTTAACTGAGAGGTTACTTACTGTATATGGTGTGTTAATAGGAAAAAAAAGTCATTAGTGATACATTTACTGAGCTTGTTGATTCCCTGAACATAAAGTTCTAGTTGTCTTTCGTTGTTTTGCATAATACGTTTCATCAAGTCTATTTAAAATTTTCTGAACAGAATAGTAAGCTCTGAGTGAGACTGTTTGTTTTCCTTTTGTGATTGGTTGCTGTTTCAGTCTTGATATTTATTTATAAGTATGTTTTCAATGTGCTAGCACTATTCACCTGTGTTTAGATGCTTATGTACATCAATATAGTGTCTCACACACACACACACACACACACACACACACACACACACACACACACACACACACACACACACACACACACTTTGTGCTGGTGCAAGGAACTCCAAGTGGTGAACAGGTGCTCAGAAACAAATACATACCAAGCAGAAAAATGAAAACAGTACTCCAAAATGTGTAACTCTTTACTGTGGCAACTCTAAAACCAGGCTAATTTTGTTTTTCAGATCTGTCAGTGCAATCTGACAAATATTAAAAACTTCTTTTTATACAGATATTTTAATCAAGTGACTAGCCAAATAAATTAATTATTAAAGTTGCAATGATCACATGTTCCTATTATGATAATATTAAATAACATATCCTTAAAATAAACAATTTAATATCATACAAACATTAGCAAGCTAATATCTAAAAATGTATTGTATGCCTACAGTTACCTGAAAGTTTGTTTTTATGTAAATCAAAATACTTAAAATAGTTAATGTGTATCTGATACCTAAATAAGTAAATAGTGCTATAGATCAGAAATTCTAATAGCATATAAAACAGCTTTATAAAAATTAATTCAAGCCAAGTTTATTCAGACTCCCAAATTAATCATCTGTATTTTTTCTTTCCAGTCCAGAAACTTATTCCACTGTAATTTATTGACATCAGTGGTAAAATTGTCATTCACTTCACCCCCAAAAAATACAGATTGGATTTCAATGTGCTAAACTATGTTTATAAAGGACATTGCACTCCCTTTTACATCTAATGTCACACAGGTGAATGGCTATATGGTGTTTCCATGGGAATAAGTTTTACCTACATAGAAGAGACTACATGTGAATATTCACAGTCAGAAAACACATTCTGAGTTATAGGTAATAAACTTCTTAATCTCATAAGTCTTTTTGGCAAAAAGGTTTGTCTGGGGACTAATTTGTGAAGATTTGTAAAGCCTCAAAAAAGTAATACTTTTGCCCTTCGTAATGCTACATGTACAAAATTCAGATATACCACTGCTAAAAATTGTCTTTACTTGGCATGTATCAGTGTCTGCTAATCACTTATTTAATTTTAAATATATTAGTAGCAAACACAGCAATAAAAGTGCAAATCTGTAGATGTTTATGAGTATTATGTGTCTGCTCTATACTGTATTTCCTCCCTAGATTTTGTGGAGGCATCATTGTAAGCCTGCTTGCTATTCTACATTCTATAATGCTTGGCTATAAACTGATTTTTTACATCATATGCTCATTTATATAATTCCTTAGTAACACTGCAGATATATTAAATTCTTAAAATTTGAGATTTTGAAAAGTTGTTCACTGTTTGCCTTGGATGGCAACTATTACCTGACAGAAGGGAATTTGGTGTAAATGATTTGTTAATCTCTTTGTTACTAATATATTCAAAATTAAACAGACATTGATATATGGTGTAAAAGGGCATCCTTGGCAGTATTATATCTGAATTTTCTAAATTTAATTTTGGAAGGGCACATATATTAGATAGTTTTTGTAAGGCTTTAAAAATCACGTCCCTTGAAACACTGTATAACTGTTCATAAGTGACTTGAACCATAAGAGGAAACGTAGTGCCTTTTGTGAATAGTTGAACACACCCAAATGTGATCTTTATGCTTTCCTAAGTAAGGAATTTATCCAGATCAAAGTTTCTGAGAAGCATGTAAATTATGGTTACTACTTTTTAGCTAGTAATCAAATAAATATGATAGAAAATGAATAAACAATATCCTGTTCTCATATAGTTGCTTTAAATATAATTTGTAAGTTTTGTTTTAACAGTAGTGTAGATTACTTCCATATCTAAAATCTAGCATATTAAAAAAAATATTTGCCTTACCTGTGTTTTTCCATCTGGTCGTAGCCATGGCAACACTCCAGTAACTCTGAGTTCTTTTATTTTTGCGTTCAGTTTGTGGGCTAGTAGAATAGTTAAAGGCATACATTCTTCTGTTTCATCTGTAGCATAACCAAACATTAAACCCTAAAACAGGATGCCAGAAAACTGCATGTTATATTTTTCAGGACTTTTAAGAGTTTCACATTTTAATGGTGTTACAATACAACTTGAAATAAAATTGGGTTACTACTATGATCGGCAAATGAGAAGAAGAGACTGTTCTCTGTTTGAGTAACCTTAATTATTTTTAGTTGCTAAAAACATATATACATATTTACAAAATACAAATGAAACAGCAGCTAGATTGCAAACCAAAACTCTTCTTAATTGAGGAGGTGCAACTCAACAGGTATTGAGTCATTGCAGTGATGTTTAGATATTTTGCTAGTGACTTACTTTTGCAATTGGAGAGATCATTAACTATAACTGAAAGTATCACAAAGTCAATCGTAATTTTCTTTCACTTCGGTGAATTTTTTACAGTTGTGAGTAGAACTCAAAGCTATAAGTCTGTAGCAAGTTTTTCATGTACCTACTGAGTATACCACACTACTCTGTATGTCCCTCCTTCCCCTGTATTCTGCAAGACTACACTTTTACTGGTTTCAGCAGTAGATGATAATTCTGCTCCCTGTTACTGATTGCACTGATCTAACTTTGTTCTGAAAAGAATGTCCCTCTGTTTGTTTTACTGTTATTTACTATCCCCCTGCTTTTTAAAATCTTTCCTTTCAAATACAGATTATCACTTTCTTCTGTTAACCTTTGAGAAAGGGTATCCATGACTGAGAGCTCTGACCTTGGAGCAAACTTAGAATGATGCAATTTTCTATAGAGAGAATCAAGCATTTCACTGGTCAGTAATTCACTGAAGTATCTAGAAAATGATCAGTGATCTCAGAAAAAAAATTATATATCACTTTCAAAATTTACTTCAAAACATTTGCTTTTAGTAAATCATTTTAGATTGACATAAATCAATGATGAGAAACATTTTTACATAGATCATGCTAATGGAAATATAGCAGAGCAATATGGAAGAAAGAAACCCAGACAACAGTACAGGTAAGGAGATGGGTAACCATAGCCGGCCTTAGGCATAGGCCAACTAGGTGGCCGGCTAGGGTGCTGCTCTAACAGGGGCACTTTTCCAATATTTATTTGCTGTAAGAAGACCAGGATGGGGGCACCGAGTGGTGTAGTTGGGGGCGCTGTGTAACCCTTTTGCCTAGGGCACCAGTTGACCTAAGGCTGCTCCTGAGGGTAACAAGGAAAGAAACAAAACATATGATAAATGCAGGTGTACTTAGATGACATAGGAATGTGATACTATTCCATCAGAAATAGATATGCAGTCAAAGAAAATGGATACAAAGTGTTTTCATGACCCTTTGTAAAGCATACATTGTGATTTGACATTAATAAGCTTACATACATGTTGAAACTTGATGATTTACATTAGTACTAACAGAGTTTGAGAGATATCAACTTCAACTTGAGCATAACATTCAGGGACAAGCCATATAATAAAGGAGGCTTTAACTCTGAATTAATTGGTGAGTATTTGCCAAAATGTATCATATGTAAATGTTGAATTAAAAATGGAATATAATGGCAGATTACAATACATTAGAAAAAGAGGTACTACTGTAGACAGAAATGGTGAAGTGAAAATTAAATAATTAGAGTAAGACTTTTTTATTACATATATTTATTATATAAGACGGTGCTGTGGTAGCATTGTCACCTCACAGTTAGACGTTGCCCATTCGATTCTCAGTTAGAGCGTCTTCTGTGTGTCGACATGCGTGGATGGGTGTTCCTTCGTTGAAGGTTGTGCGTTAGGCCCGGCAAGCCAGCACATAAAAATCAACTGCCAATCATTAGCGGACCAGAGTTCCGCTGTGGTGAGCCCTAACCGGGAAAAGCCGAAAGACAGTTTATTATATAAGACAAAAATATTATATGTGAAAAAGAATGCGCATATGGACAGTGCTGGCAAGAATACAGATGTACTATACTTGTTTTATAACCACTATGTCTAAGGTATCATATATATCCTGTAATCAGATTCTTCTTCTTCTTTTCTGGAGTAAATAAATAAATCTTCCCAGGTATGAGTACTTATGGGTTGTTCTTAATATTTCTATTTCACAACACCAGTGTTTTAGGATAATTTCTGACCACTGTTTACTGTTTGTGTGGAGTATGCATGCTTTCTTTAGGTTTCAGTTGATTTTCTATTACAGCCCCAAACCAAGCTGGTTGACTGGCTATTCTAAACTGTTTACAACTGCCCTTGTGCCCTGCACTGTGACTGAGAAGAATTTGTGAAGAGTTAGTTAATTTGCCTGGTTAATAATTAAATTAAATGATATGGTCAGAGTCACACAGTAGGCAAATGGTGGCTGGGGCAATCAAACCTTGGATCAGAGGAAGCAGCTTATTAACAGCTCATAGGCTTATTCCTCTATGCTGTCACAGGATTTATTTAAACCATTAAATTAAATGTATAAATCGGAGTACAATACATCAGCATTAAAACTGTTTGCCATAAGTTAACCACTTACTGAGAGTATGGCTATGTATTGCCAGCATGCAATTTATGGATCCTCACCTTATGAACAATCATAGTTTTAATTTGAAGTACAATTTCATGTATAAACTATGAAATCATTATTCAGGGTGGTGATTTTCAGTGATGTAGCCCCCTATTTTTGACACCTGCCAAGGTTATAAGGCTGTGTTTTTTAATATGGTGAAGGCTTTCTCATATTTTTGCCAGTGTTCAAAATTTGCCCTCTGACTTATAACATAGCATTTTCCTTTGAGATGTTCTTCTGGAGATCAAGATGAATTGTTTTCTTCTACAGCACTAAAGAAAACATTTCTTTATAGTTATCCTTACAGTAAAAGAAACATTTTACCATTTTTTTCTCTTAAGGAAGAAGAACAGAAAGATTACACCATAAAATGAGGAGTTTTGAGCCTAAATTTAATAAAATGACTGTAGATAGCCTTGAAGATCTGGAAAGTCTTAATATGTTGACCTAAAACTTACAACACAGCTTCTTCAGATAGTCTTCTAAAAGTTGAAAAACACTTTTATAGAAGACAAAATTGTAGATATATATACAAATATATATACATATATAAAAATGTTAATGTAGTATTTTTTTTTTATTAACACACTTTAACGAAAGCTCTTTTTCGATGAAAATGCTTTTGTTAAAGTGTGTTCAGTGGTTATGGATTCGTATATATATATATATATATATATATATATATATATATATATATATACTTTCTTTTCATTTTGAAGAATAAACTGACATTTTGTGTTAGCTTGATACTATTGCAGACTTTGAATTAGTGACTGGAGATGTATATTACCAACAGCCCTCTGGAAGACTCTATCCAGTGTAAATTCTCTACAGACAATAGTTACTTTATATATATCATCAAAAAGGCAATACAAAAATGCACCACCTGAACCCTTGATCTTATTCCAGTGCAGTCATTTTCCATTTCCAAAAATCAACTTTCAGTCTTCTGTTCAGATCCCAAAATGCCTTGTTAATAGAGTTTGCCCAAATATTTCCCAGCTAAATTCCTAACATTTAATATAATCTCCCTGAATTAAGAACCCATAATGTCTTTTTGAGGCTAAGGAACATAATTTACCCCATACTCTTGTTTTACATTTATTAACCTTCTAGCCTGAAATTCCACCAAATTTATCTAACATTGAAGTAATAGCTCAATATTGTCTTCAAGATCAGTCACATGGTTATGAAAACATCCGCAAACAATGAAATATTAATTGCCTCGTTCTTTATAGCCTTTCAGTCTTGGTCTTCTGACAGTGGAGGCTAAGGGGTCCAAACGTGAAGAAAACTGTACAGGTGATAGACATCCTTAATGAATACCTCTAGACTACATCCTTAATGAATACCTCTAGACTATATAAATGGAAGTGATGTGCCAACATGAATTTTATATCTAGTCTTAGGAGCTATATAAATACCATTCATAAATCAACATATTTCACAGTTAAATCACAGTCCAATACTACTTTCATCAAATAATATTAATCAGTCCTATCAAAAGCTTTCTCTGCATTCAGGCTCACTTCCACTAATGTCTCCTGGTATTTGCTGCTATAGTTTATCTCCATGCCATTAGGTGGATTATATCTTATGTAGAAGGGCCAGTCTGAAGGAGACTGGAGACTGTAAAGTGGTGGCAGGGGAAAGTGTACTTAGGCAGCATAGGATGGTGGTTTGTAGGATGACATTGGTGATCAAGAAGAGGAGGATGAGTGTGAGGGCAGCACCAAGGATCAAATGGTGGAAATTGAAAAAGGGTAATTGTGAGGTGATGTTCAGGGAAGAGTTAAGACAGGCACTGGGTGGCAGTGAAGAGTTACCGAATAGCTGGGTAACTACAGCAGAGCTAGTAAGAGAGATGGCTAGAAAGGTGCTTGGTGTGACATCTGGAAAGAGGAAGGAGGAAAAGGAGACCTGGTGGTGGAATGAGGAAGTACAGTAGAGTATACAGAGAAAGAGGTTGGCGAAGAAGAAGTGGGATTGTCAGAGAGATGAAAGTAGACAGGAGTATAAGGAGATGAGGTGCATGGCAAAGAGAGAGGTGGCAAAGGCTAAGGATAAGGCATATGAAGAGTTGTATAAAAGGTTGGACACTAAGGAGGGAGAAAAGGACCTGTACCGATTGACTAGACAGAGGGACCGCGCCAGTAAAGATGTGCAGCAGGTAAAGGTGATAAAGGATAATGAGGGAAACATACTCACAAGCGAGGAGAGTGTGTTGAGCAGATGGAAAGAGTACTTTGAGGGGTTGATGAATGAAGAGAATGAGAGGGAGAGAAGGTTGGATGATGTGCGGATAGTGAATCATGAAGTGCAGTGGATTAGCAAGGAGGAAGTAAGGATAGCTATGAAGAGGATGAAGAACGGAAAGGCTGTTGATCCAGATGACATACCTGTGGAAGCATGGAGGTGTTTAGGTGAAATGGCAGTGGAGTTTTTAACTAGATTGTTTAATGAAATCATGGAAAGTGAGAGGATGCCTGAGGAATGGAGAAAAAGTGTTTTGGTACCGATTTTTAAGAATAAGGGTGATGTGCAGAGCTGTAGTAACTACAGAGGGATTAAACTGATCAGTCACAGCATGAAGTTATGGGAAAGAGTAGTGGAAGGTAGGTTAAGAAGGGAGGTGATGATTAGTGATCAGCAGTACGGTTTCATGCCAGGAAAGAGCACTACAGATGCAAAGTTTGCTCTGAGAGTGTTGATGGAGAAGTACAGAGAAGGTCAGAAGGAGTTGCATTGTGTCTTTGTGGATTTAGAGAAAGCATATGACAGGGTGCCTAGAGAGGAGTTGTGATATTGTATGAGGAAGTCGACAGTGTCAGAGAAGTATGTAAGAGTGGTGCAGGATATGTACGAGGGTAGTGTGACAGAGGTGAGGTCTGCGGTGGGAGTGACGGATGCGTTTAAGGTGGAGGTGGGATTACATCAAGGATCAGCTCTGAGCCCTTTCTTATTTGCAATGGTGATGGACAGGTTGACAGACGAGATCAGATTGGAGTCCCCGTGGACTATGATGTTTGCAGATGACATTGTGATCTGTAGTGAGAGTAGGAAACAGGTGGAGGAGACCCAGGAGAGGTGGAGATATGCTCTAGAGACAAGAAGAATGAAGGTCAGTAGGACTAAGACAGAATATATGTGTGTGAATGAGAGGGAGGATAGAGGAATATTGATAATGCAGGGAGTGGAGGTGGCGAAGGTGGATGAGTTTAAGTACTTGGGATCAACAGTTCAGAGTAATGGTGAGTGTGGAAGAGAGGTGAAGAAAAGAATACAGGCAGGATGGAGTGGGTGGAGAAGAGTGTCAGGAGTGATTTGTGACAGATGAGTACTAGTAAGAGTGAAAGGGTAGGTCTACAAGAGGGTAGTGAGACCATCTATGTTATATGGGTTGGAGACAGTGGCATTGACAAAAAGGCAGGTGTCAGAGCTTGATGTGGCAGAGCTGAAGATGTTAAGATTTGCACTGAGTGTGACGAGGATGGACAGGATTAGGAATAAGAATATTAGAGGGTCAGCCCAGGTTGGAAGGTTTGGAGACAAAGCCAGAGAGGCAGGATTACGTTGGTTTGGACATGTGCTGAGGAGAGATGCAGAGTACATTGGGAAAAAGATGCTAAGGATGAAGCTGCCAGGTAACAGGAAAAGAGGGAGGCCTAAGATAAGGTTTATGGATGTGGAGAGAGAGGACATGCAGGTGGTTGGTGTGACAGAGCAAGATGCAGAGGACAGGAAGAAATGGAAACAGTTGATCTACTGTGGTGACCCCTAACGGGAGCAGCCGAAAGAAGAAGTTTATCTCCATGCCAGTTTTTAGCATGTTATCAAAGTCTGTCTCCTTCCATTAAATCTTCACTGATTATTAATAACCACCTACAGTCCATATCATGCTACTCTTATCCTCATGCTTGCAATAAGCATCTAAAATCATGATTCAGCATTAAAATGGGCCTGTAAGAAAATGGCGATCTTTCCCTTCTTTCTGTATCTCTTTTACTAGTACTACTGCCTTCCAAGAAAAGAGAAACTCCTTAATCTTTAATACTACAATACAAAGTACAACAATTTTTTGAATTAAACCTTCAGTATAGACAATCTAAAACTCTACTGGTATACAATCACTGTCTGGAGTTTTACCTGTAACCAGACCTTTAAGACTCTCAAGCACTTTTTTCTTATTCATGTGATACCATGCTAGCATTAGCTTTACATTAAGCTTACCATGTCAACCTCAAGCCTTGTAAAACATATTGATTCTCATATTCATTTCTCCCAATTATTTTGTGCTTGGCATACCTGCTTATAATATTGTCAGAGCTATTCTGATGTAATTACTGGTCCTTACTAAAATGAGATCTCACGATCCATTCATTTTAATTTTTAAACCTAGAATCCTTTGCTTCTTTGACCTGCTGCCAAAGTTTTCTGACAACCATGTGAATTATAAAAATATTCATCTTCCAGTGCTTCAGACATATACTGATATTTTATCCGATAGTCCTTAATAGTCCATTGACATTTTCTTTCACCATTTCTCTCCCCCTGAACTTTTGTATCCCAGTTATAAAATGTATACTGTTACCAAATGATTCCTTTAATTTTTCACATCTAATCTAGCTTTACCTATCAGCTGGCTAACATTGCTTTTATTTCATTTTTTTTACTTTACCTTAATTTCATCCTATTAAACCATTAAAATCTTCCTATACTGACTCTCACTTTTCAAGTTATCATTTAACAGGACTTTGCTCCATTTAACAAAGGACTCTTGTTTTAAGTAGCACACAGGGAACCATCCATGCTATTACAGGGTACACCGATACCTTTCCAAGTATGCATGACCATCTGAAAGTATTCTTAGGTGCAATTTCACTTAAGTTAACTAAGCAAACATATTCAAAGGTTACAGAAATCTAATGCATGAATCCTCTGCTTCAGTAAGCATGTTCATAGATGTCCTGACTGAAATCACTGCTGAAGTATTCTTGACAAATAGGTTCTCACCACTAATGTCCAGTCAGGGTACCAAAGCTTTACCTTCCCTAGGTCATATATCTAATGAACAATCTCAGCTTGTATGCATTGGGGTATAAAGATGGACATACGAGTGTGGCTCCCCAGACTATCTCACTGCCAGCCTCAAAGCATGTTATGCATCCATCTGACTGTTCGCTGTTTGGTCATTGGTGCCTTTGTTTAATTTGTTTCATCCAGATAAGTGCCTCTTTGGGGAACCTTCCTTTTTACATTATGACTGATTGAAAGTTGTGGATATCAGCTAGGAGGAGTAACTGTGAGTGCAGTAGGCAGATTCCATAGAAAAACTGGCATACCAAGTGTCTTTTTGCCTAGGCCCAGAAAAACGATGACAAATACTGCACTTTTTGCCTATCATTCATTCTGAAATCCCTTAGGTCTAGGCTGTCTACTTTCAACACCTTCCTCGAGACACAGAGTCTTATGTGCGTGGCCCACTCCAAGACAGTGGACTCCACTTACTCGGAGGTGTCTCTTCCACTGAAGGAAAAGCTTAAGAGGCCTTGAATGGATCAGCAGTCCAGTGTTTCTGACTCTGATGTACCCACTGAGGTTACAAAATACATGGTATGTCAGACGTCTGCTCACTTGCCCAACTACCGACCCTCGGTCAGAGGCCAGCATGGCTCCTGAGACATTGCAGACTGTTGATAGTTAGAGAAGAGATCCCAGGTTCTTTAGCAGAGGTTAGACAGGGTCTGAACATCTGAGCCTCATCCAGGAAGATGTCACACCTAACAAAAAAAACCCCAGAAGACTAAGCATGTGGCCTCTCCCTCAGCAGCTAGGGAGAAATAGTGAAGGGACTTTTTGCAAGGTTTATTCAAAGTGATTATGTCCTTGAAACTTCCTTCCCCAACCATAGGCTACTCTCTTAAAACCTATCATGGTTTCCTCCTTTACTGATGAGGAGCAGGGCAATGACTCGGACCATTCTCGGGACTATTCCTCTCAGATGCATTCTCCAAGGCAAATTTCTTCTGATGAATGGGATTCCTATTCACCTACTGAGGAAGCTTCCTTTGGTGAGACTATATAGACCATGATGAAACATTTTAAATGGTAATCTGCTTAGATCTCTGATGTCCATAAGAGGTATTACTCCCTCTTGGATATAGGTACCCCTGTCAATTCTCTGGCTCCTCCTGTCCTTGAGGCTTTTTAGGATACTTTTCAGTCCACCTCTAATGCATCTTACTCTCAACTGCCAGTTCACAAGAGACCAGACATGTTTTACAAGGCCCTCAATAACCTAAAATATCCATATAAGAGCCCAGTTGCAGATTCTTTGGCAGTTTCTCTCTCTCTCTTCAGATAAGCCCTCTAAGCTGCTGCCTAATGCTAATACCCTACCTAGAGGAAAAGATAGTAGGGCTATTGACAGATCAGAAAAGAGGATTTACACCTGTGTTGCCCTTGCTTTTAGGTCAATTACATACCAGACTCAAACGACTAAGTATTATTTGATCTCTGTTTTGGCCTCCTTGAACAAAGTTATCTTGGATCATCCCACAGCAGACTTTAAGCAGTAGACTTTCACAGGCCATTCTGATTGCCAGACAAAAAGCTTTAAATGCAATTATGATGTTGTAGATGTTTCCTCTAGGGCAGCTGCCACGGGATCTGTTATCCACAGATATGCATTCCTTAATAATCAAACTATCCCTGAGGATTTCTAATCCCATCAGCCTAATGAGCGTGATCTGCAAAGCCATGGAACGCATTATCATTTCTGATGAAGTTTGCTACTTGGCAGATGAAAAGCGCTTCAAGTTATTTATTGTTGAATTTTATTAAATCAAGTGTGTAGACTCTACAGCTGCTGGGACTTGTTTGTTTTCTTACGCATTATCATGGAACTTATAAACAAAGACTTTGGCAAATCTACTACCTGCAGAATACCTGCAAAAAGCTGCAAAAGCTATAGCCTATCCCATATCCATCCTCATTAATAGAACTATTTCTGAAGGAACTATCCCATCAATCTGGAAAATTTCACATATTATCTCCCTGCATAAAGGTGGTAATTCCAAAGATTTATCTAACTACAGGCCTATAGCCATATTATCCCCATTGGCAAAAATCATGGAAAAATGCATTCATAAGCAACTTTTAAGCTATCTACTAGAAAACAACTTACTAGCCACCTGCCAACATGGTTTTAGACCATTTCATAGCACCACTTCTGCTATCTTATCCTTTACCGACTAGATTAATAGAAATTGAAAAAGCGACACTCTATCCTCAGCCCTCTTTATTGATCTGTCAGAAGCCTTTGACATGGTTAACCACCACCTCCTCATAAACATACTCAAAAACCTGTCATTGGATGCACTTGCTATACAGTGGTTCCAATCCTACTTAAATAACAGGCAACAGGCTGTACTACGGGAAACTAACCTGTCTTCCCACCTCCCAGTTGTCCTTGGTGTTCCTCAAGGCTACATACTGGGTCCTCTCCTCTTCTCTATCTTTACAAATGACCTATATTCTGTAATACCTCAAGCTACCTGTATCCAATACACAGATGATTCCACACTAATATGCTCAGCTACTTCTCCATCCGAACTTCAGTCGCTAACCCAAAACATCTTTAGCACAGTAGAGAATTGGCTTCTACACCGATGTCTCATCTTGAACCCCAAAAAAACAAAAATGCTACTATTCACTTCCACCCATAGGGCCACCCCACTGAACTTTACTGTTACATCTAGCAATGGAACTGTCATATCTCCTGATCCTACCACAAAACTACTTGGGGTACTAATTGATAATAACCTCATCTTTGAGCCTCACATCAACAATACTATAAAAACAGTAAACAAAAAATTAGGTTCCCTCTACAGGATCAAACCCTTTTTGACTCCACTAGCCAGGACCACTATTGCCCGTACCCACTTAATCTCAACCCTACTATATGCCTCCCCTATATATACTAAACTGTAAAAGCAATCTGAACAAGCTGGTTATCTCCTACAACAATATTGCCAGATTTACAACTGGGTCAACCTATAGAAGCCATCATTGTAACAATCTTAATCAACTAGGATGGTTAGAGTTGTCAAATCTAATACTATTGAACCAACTAATAGTTGCCCACAAGATCCTGTATCAACCAGCAAATACAACAATATTCACTAACCTTATCACTCCCTATAATAATCTCAAGACCCTATGCTCATCAAACAAACTACTGGTACAAATAGCTAAAACCAACAATTCGGCTGGTGACTCATTGTTCTCTAATACAGTGGGTAAAACCTGGAACACCCTCCCTAATCACCTATCCTCCCTATCCTCAGTTACCCTATTTAAAAGCAAACTGAAACCATACCTTAAATCACATTGGTTATGCCCCTGTGCAAACCCAGACTAACTACCTACTTTGTCCCTAGACACTAATCTTCCTACCCGTATAAGCTTATTTACTTATCTACTAACAATAATGTGTGTGTGACTTTAGAGTTTAATAGTGTCATTGTACATATTTTGTATGAATATCCATAACTAAATACTATGATTATTTTTATTTTTTTCCTTATTAATAAACTATATGCAATAAAATGTAATGATTGCTAAAACTTTGTAATTTACCTGTGTTTATGTAAATATTACTCTGTTTGTGGAGCTTTTCTCCCTGGGCCTCAACTGAAAATGGACATATATCCAGTTGGACCAGCCCGGTCAACAAATGTAAAATAAAATAAAATAAATAAACCTTCAAACACTGGACCCCACCCAGTTTGGTTTCGTGAAGGACTGATCTTGTCTCCTTAACCTGATTGATTTCTTCGAATCAGTCTCCAGAGCCATGGGCGAAGGTAAGATGGTCCACACAGCCTATCTGGACCTCGCCAAGGCCTTCGACACCATCTCCCACTCTGGAATCATAAATAAACTTACTAAGCTGGGCATTAATCCCTACGCCACTCGATGGGTCGGAAACTGGCTTACCGACAGAACCCACACTGTAAAAGTAGCCGACTCCAAATCCAGCTCCAGACAAGTGACAAGTGGAGTACCACAGGGTTCAGTCCTGAGACCGCTCTTGTTTGGCATCTACTTCTCTGAAGTACAGGCCAACACCAAGGGACTCTGGCTAACAAAGTTCAAAGATGACTGCAAACTGGGAGCCATTATCGAATCCCCAAATGATGTGGATATCCTACAAAAGAGACAGATGCTTGGTGCCAGAGCCATGGGCTCAAGCTCAATACCAAGAAATGTATAGCTATCTCCTTTGGGAAAAAACATGTAGCCATGAATTACCACATAAGTGGCAGTGCACTAAACACCAAAAGTGTGATAAGGGACTTAGGGATACAGGCGGACAGTGGTCTCACCTTCGATAACCACATCGCCACAACAGTTAGTAAATCCTTCTATGTGGCCCATCTCATTAAGGGCTTTTCATCCAGGAAAAAGGAGGCCATTGTCCCACTGTACTCATCCCTCATTAGACCCATTACAGAGTACAACGCCCCATTTGGTATGTACCTCACAAGACATCTGCAACAGTTGGAAAGGCCACAGAAATGCCTCACTAAAAGAATCACAGGCCTAAAGCAGATGCTCTATGCTGACCATCTAAAAAAACTCCAGCTATACTCTGTCGCATATCGTCTACTCAGAGGCGATCTCTGCTTAACATACAAGGCCTTGCCAAATCCAGAGCTTTTGAACATTCTACACTTAAAGAAATCCCAGTCCCTATCCCTCAGAGCCACGTGCTCCAGGGATCTAAACCTGGTCATCACAATGAACAAAACATGCTGGAGGGATAGATTCCTGTCCCAGAGACTCCCCATTCTCTGGAATAGACTGCTCATACATGTCAAGCAGAGCACCTCTTTGGCCCTCTTCAAAAGGAACCTTGACGACTGGATGGGAGATAGAAAATTCACCCCGGGGATCACATCAGTCACCCTGCTAGATAGGGGACCGGGGAGTAAAATTACTTGGAAAACAGCTGGGGAAATGTTATGGCTAGCCTTGTATAGGCCCTAGGGCCGATAGCCTAGTACCAGCCTATGAACCTATAAAATTCTAGGTTCACCTTTGGACAAAGACTTGCTGTTTGGTTCTCAGGCAGCCAATCTGTTCAAGACTCTCCATTACTAACATAAAACCATGAAACATGAAAGACTGTAGGCAGATCCTACTCTGCTCAGTTCCTAGTTACAATAAGAACTGCTCAGCCAAGTAAACATCCTTCATTAGAAGGTACCCTAGGGCATTTCAGAAACAAAGGAAAACCCTTAGGAAAAGATACTCTGAAAATCACAAAGGGGAAACTCCAGCTGGGAGGCCACTCTTTGGGGGAAAATTCTGTGACTACCCCTATGGCAGCCTTCCCTCCAGCCCCATTACCCCTCTTTCCTAAATACTGTCACTCTCCCTGGCCAGGTGGGAAAATATTATCACAGACAAATGGGTCCTCTTCATCACCAGGGATGTGTATGCCATATCTTTTGCATGCCCCCCACCATCTCAAAACCAAATTCCCTTCCAATCCCCATTATTCAAGACCTCTTTAATCAAGCACTATTGAGCAAGTCCCAAAAGGATTCACAGGAAAAGGTTTTATTTCTGAATTTTTCTAGTCCCAAGAAAAGTAAGGCAGTGGACTCCCATCCTAGACCTGTCTATCCTGAACAAGTACCTACAGTTACCCTCTTCAAAATACTCTCCCTTCAGACCCTGACTCCTTTCATACTACCACAGGTTTTTCTGTTGTCATTAGATCTGAAGGGCACCTACCTACACATCCCTATCCACCCTTCCTGCATTTTCAGTTTTCTGCTCTGCCTTTTGGCCTTTCCACAGCCCCGAGAGTGTTCACAATGTGCCTAATGTCTGTAGTAGCTTTCTGTCGCACTCCAGAAATTCAAATTTTCCCCTACCTGGACAATATTCTAATCCAGGCTCTCTCTTCGGATTCTTCTGTAGCATCTTCAATTCACCCTTCAGCTTCTGACAGGTCTGTGTTTTACAATAAACTACATAAAATCACAAATTGTTCCTATATAGGACCTGCCATTTTTGGGATGTAGACTGGATACAAAGAAACTATGTGCCTTCCTACCACAAGAAAAGGTTCTCAGTCTGTCCAAGACCTCTCTAGCACAACCCTTTGTATGGTAAAGGAGATTCTGTGGACCTTGGGATCCATGGCAGTCACCATTCTTATGCTGCCCCTAGCCAGGCTTCACATGAGAAAAATCTGATGGTATCTGAAATTTGTGGTCCCAGCACTGCCACCCCATGGACACTCTGATTCTTCTCCTCCCTTCTCTCAAGAAAGAACTAAACTGGTGGAAGGGACAAGTCATCCACAACCCAGGATTACCTTTCTCACCTCCACTTCCTCTTCAACAGATTTACATGGATGCCTTGGATGAAGTATGGGGGCATGGACAGGATCACATCAAGTGCAGGGGAAATGGCAAACTGACTTCCTGAAGAAGCACATCAACCTAAAAGAAATGAGGGGTCTTCTGGAAGCTCTTCAGAGTTTCACCCACCTTTGGAAACTAGTACCTCTACAAGTGTTCACAGACAACACCACAATCATTTAGTACATAAACAAGCAGAGAGGCACCAGGTGTTACCAACTATGCAGGATGGAACAGAAGGTATGGAATTTGGCAACACAAATGAACATTATGCTCATAGCCATATACATCCCTTCTCAGGACAATGTGCTGGCAGACTGCTTAACTCACTCTTTGGAGGACCCCTATGAGTGGATTCTGAACAAGGAGGTATTCCACAGCATCGCATTTCACATGGGCACCCCTCAGAGAGACCACTTTCCTTCTCCAAGAAATCATAAGCTCACCCTATTCTGCATCAGGGAACTCTTCCCCACAGCCCGGAGAATAGATGCCTTCTCTTTCCAGTGGACAAGGTGGTTCCTCTATTTCATTCTTTCTGTGCCTCTTCTTCCAAAAATACTTCTCAAGGCTCAAAGAGAATCACCAAAACTCCTACTACTAGCTCCATTTTGACTGAGGCAACATTGGTTTCCCCCTGCTTTTTTACCTGGAAAAGTGAAATTACAGGAGAATTCCTCTACAGCCAGACCTTATAACTTAGCAAAAAGGCTTGCTGCTCCACCCGAGTCTTCCATTTCTCAGTCTGACCGTTGGGGTTGATAGGATTTTAATCCTGCAAAGACATCTTTTCTCTGAAGAGGTTGTACAATTCTTACTAGAGGTTAGGAAACCCACCACTAGAAAATCTTACACTGCAACGTGGAAATGGTTCTCCTTCTGGTGCTGCAAGCAGAGTCAAGACCCAGTCTTAACATAGGTCCCTACACTTCTACAGTACCTCTGTGAACAACCTCAATCAGGCTTGACCTACTGTACCATTAAGTCTCATTTGTCTGCTATCAACTCTTGCCTCCCTGTTAGCCCCCCACTTATAGCTAGGTCAGAGGTCAACATTTTCCTTAGATAAATTCTGCATCTTAATCCTCCAAGGAAACCCATTTTCCCACCTTGGGATCTTAATTTTGTGCTAGAAAAGTGTACTCTGTCTCCATTTGAACCAGCTTCTTCAGCTTATTTAAAAGTCTCTAATTGGAAAACCATCTTCGTTTTTGGAACTCACCTCTGCCAGGAGTATTTCAGAACTTCAAACTCTCATGGCCAACCCCCCCTCTCTCTTTTCTTATTTTTCACAAAGACAGGGTGAATCTCAGGGCTAACTCATCCTTCATGCCTAAAGTAGTGAATGAGCCATCTCTCAATCAGGCTATTCAACTGCCCACCTTTTTCCTAATCCCTAAAAGGGGGGAATCTTGTATTCTCTAGACATTCACAGACAACTCAGGTTTTACCTGGACAGAACTAAATCCTTCAGGAAGACTGAACAGCTTTTCATATATTTTATGCCCTGTTAGCTGGGCCAACCAGTCTCCAAACACACTATTGCTGCCTGGATTTCTAAGGCTATCTTTTTCTGGTACTCTTACTATGGTAAGACCCTACTTTCTTGCCTTAAAGCGCATTTCACTAGGGCAGTTGCTTCCTCAAGGGCTGGTTCAAAGGTAGCAGAGTAAGCTTTTTTAGACTAAAGTTAAGATCCCAAAGTGAGGAAATGGGTTTCTTGGGGGATTAAGATGCAGAACCCCTCTGAGGAAAAGCTTCTATTTTGGAGGTGGCTATTTGGTCCTTTGTACACACCTTTACTAAACCCTACAAAACTGATGCCTTCTCCAGGTCCAGAGCAGTCTTTGCTAGGTCATTCTTGTGTGGAATGCTGGACAATGCTTCCACTCAATAACAAACCACCCTTCCTTCCTCCTTCAGCTCTGGGAATCACCCATTTGTCAGGAATACTGCAAGAGTGATTTCAGTCAGGACATAGTACAGTTGTATAAGAAATTACAGTAACAGTAGATGTTCTGCTGATCACTGTTGCAATATTCCATCCCCCCTTCCATCTCCTCTTTTCTGTTTCACGCTAATCTTCAGTTCTCACTCCTCTTTTGTTGCTCTATCCTTTGTTCTCTTACATGGATATGGGGGAGCTTTCTTACCTATTCGAGCTACACCCCTCCTAGTTAAATAGTCTCCCTTGCTTAGTAGGCTGCTGACTTGCAGATAGTCTGAGGATCCACTCTTGTATGTCCATCTTTATACCTCAATGCATATGAGTCGAAGTCATGTGTTGGATGTACGACCTAGGTAAGGTAAAGCTTTAGAACCCTGGCCGGTCGTCGGCCGTGATAACCCATTTGTCAGGAATACTGCAACAGTGATCAGTAGGACATCAACTGTTATGGTAAGTTCTTACACAAGTGTACTTTATACAAATATTATCAAAGCTATTCTGTATTTTCTAGAATAATACAGATATTGTGCATATTCTAACCTTATATTAGAACTTAAACATTAGGCCTTGCAGTCTAGTATATTTCCCAGCTTGCTCATAGTATATTGTAAACTCTAGGCCCACCTCTAACTTCAGCAGCATTTGCTGTTTTGTTGTTATATTCTGGTCCCCTAAATGCACTACAATAGGTTCCTGAAAAACAATAATATGCCTCATCATTTTTATAAATCCTTTATGTGTGGTTCCTGGGAGTAAATAACAATGAATACAATGATCAATTTAAACGTCCAAAACAAAAACAAAATAAAAAAATTTAAACCACGCCAGGTAAACTGCCCTGTGATTCACTTTATTCATGTCTTAGACAGTATTGGGAGTACAGTTTGGGGAAGGGGGTCAATGGAAGGACATTTTAGAATGGAAAGAGTTAAGATGGTAATTGAAGCTTAACTCTTCTAATGGTTATGGTTTGAATGACATGGTTTTGATTATAAGTGTTTTGTGTTCAAAAACTTCCTTATATTTGTAAAGATTTTTTGTATGTTCTTATATACACATTTATTTACATTATTTATCAGTATTTATATTTTCATTGTATTTTTATACTTGCGTACTGTGTGGTATTTTTTTATTTATTTATTATATAATCAACGGTCATTAAGTGGTTATCCAATAACGTCCTTTGGGGCGGTGTTGTAGTGCATTTTTAGACAAACTGCATTTCTTACTTTTTTATTCTGATGAAGTCCAATGTTGCAAATCAAAGTGCAAAAAATCAACAGTCATTAAGTGGTTAAACAATAAGGTCCTTTGGGGCGTGTTATAGTGCATTTTTAGACACCTGCGCTTCTTACTTTTTTATTCTGATGAAGTCCAATGTTGCAAATCAAAGCACTCAATGAATGTACATTGATGACACTGAATAAAGTGAATCATGGGGCAGTTTACCTGGTGAGGCTTAGGTTTTTTATTCAATGAATGCAATGATATGTGATGCTTCTATGCACCCCTTTGCTCCAACATAACTACCATTAGTATCTAATAAAACATCATCTAGTATTAGAGCGCATTTCCTGGAAGTGAACAATGCCACTTTCCATGATCCTGTAAAGGAAGATGCCACTCTGCAAGAGTTGTATCCCCTTATTAAAGTGTCCTGTTCTTGACCATCTAAATGTATCTCTTGCAAACAAATGTCCCAAGGCTGAACTTTCCTGAGATAAGTAAATGCTTTGCTTTGTTTCACTGGAGTAGTTAAGCAATTAAAATTACATGCCATAAAACTCATCCTTCTTTTCCAAACATTTGTTCCCTCTTATCTTTAAATGACTACCATATAAAAAGTCAGAAATATAATACCATCTTTTTGAAATATTTGTTACTTCCAAAGCATAACTGATGCAACATGCCTTGTATTTGATCCAGATACAATTACAATATGTAACAATTCACATAGAAAACTATTTACAATGGAGAACCACCGAAAACCAATCACTTAACTTAAGAAACAGGATAATAGTAATAACAATCATAACAATAATAATCATAATAATAATAATAATAATAATAATAATAATAATAATAATAATAATAATAATAATAAACACACTTTGTTCACACAGCTGTGCATGCAGTCTTATACCGGAACAGCTCTCCACTGAAAAATGAGTAAGTATCTTGCTAGGTGCCATACATGTCCCCTTTCAGTCACTCCCAGAACCTTATTAGAGTTACCTAACTTCTTAGAAAATCGATAAACAAAAAAGTATCACTTTGCATAATTTTGTTTCTGTTATCATTATTTATCATACTCAGCATTACATAACATTTAAAATATAACTTATTAACCATTTCGGCTGAGGTGCATAGGTGATGACAGGGCCCTCTGCCCTTACCAAACCACTTTCCATCTTATCTCATTTGCAAGTGTTGCAATGACTATTAAATTATTTATACGTTTCTTATAACAGTCACATTGGTCATATCTTCTGTTTCATTTAAAAATGACTTAACAACTGAATTTACAATAAATTAAATGACGTCTGTGTGTGCTTGCATTACTGAAATTCAAGGCACTTCCCACACTTTTCTCAAACTGTCTGACTGAACATGATTTAAAGTAACAATACCCTCTGGATGTCACAACATATTGCCTACTTTTTTGAAGATCGTAAATGGATAATGACTACAGCAGCAATGCTAGGCTAGTTAAATCCACAATTAATTTCTATGCAAGCCAGTACTGCAGACAGAGCATGACCTTCCAGTCCTCACCATTCTCAACTCTACTACCTATAAATTAAAAAACAGTAAACGTAATACATTATAGCATATGAATTGTAAATCTGTTACACACTCTTCATGTGTAATGCAAGTAGGCTGCTTCAGTCCCTTCCTGATCTCAGATTTTTGAGAGGCAGGCAAATGGATCACAGATGAGTCTCACTTTTGTTCTTGACCAGATGAATTTCAGCAGTCCTTGGCTTTTGTGTTGCAGGTGCCAGAAGGCTCCAGTCTCTTTTGATGATATGTTGGACTAAGTACTTGCCCATTTGGTGCTGGCAAAGCCTACACAAGAAGGACACAATGCTGACTGACCACTTTACATTGGGTTCAGGGATAGCAACGTTCGTTGTTTGGATGTTGGCTATTTCACATTTGACAAGTCAAATGTGAGCTTTTGGTGGGGTTTCTACTCTGCAAACACTGGGTGTAACCCAGAATCTTTCTTATGATGGCAATCAACTCCACAAAAGCTGTCTTGGCTTTTGCAAGTGGAACATTTCTCAGGCTGATAGTGGATGGAACTCTGCACTTTCATAGCTGTAATTTCCCTGTGGTGGACTGGAGTGATGAAGGAATGCTATACCCTCCCTCTCCCACCAGATGACTCTAATCTCAGTGAGCTCTGCACTTGATAAGGGAGTCCTCAAGGAGCCTCGCCTCTCCATAGATGTGTATTAAAAGTGCTACGTCCCTCCATCTATTTTCCAAGATAGCTTCACTGCTCTAGGTTGCTTAGATGTCTACAAAGCAGTGGGAATAATGCTGGGCTTGCCATCAATGATGCCTGAAAGCTAAGCTCTGCCTCTAGCTACATTTCGGGCATTGCAATCTGGATGGAAAACAAAGTGTGCAACCCCCTACAGATGAGTGTGGGTGGCCACATTCTTTCTCCTCTTGCATCACAATTCAGAGGATAGGCTGTAGTGTCACTTTTGGTTGTGCCAGGCTAAGAGTTTTTTTTCTTGAAATACTAATGAAACTCCAGAAATGTTTTTTCCGTGCAACCTGAAGGATTAGTATACAGCTTGCCTCTCTTGATTCTGACATCTATATATTGTGAATAGCCAGTGCTCTTCCATGTGGCTCATTATAGAGAGCATATGCCCTCCTCCACCATTCATGACATCCCACCAGCATGTTCCAGCATCATGCTTATGTCAGCATGTGAGATGCTGCAGTTCCACCTTTTTGGGTATCTGTCATATATTCCATTTGTGTTAGAATCTCCAGCTTTCTTCTCTGAAGACTGACATGTATATATTGTGACTAACTAGTGTTCTTCACTGGATCTCATTGTACTGAGGATATGCTCTGCACCACCCTTCCCTCCTTCTCCACCAACCCCCTTCCCAACAGGCAAGAAGGGGGCTGGTAGCACAGCATTGTAAGTGGTTCCAGCATTATGCATCTTTCAGCATGTGAGATGTTGCATTCCACCTATCTGCATGGCATGTCATATCCTCCATTTGTGTAAGGATTTCTCATTTGGAATTTTCATTGGCAGATCTGGCATATCTAGCATGCAAGATTGGCTGTTATGGTGTTATTTGGAAGTCCTGGCACCTCAAAGTATGATCCACTGAAGCCAAGGCTCATCCTATTGGGAGGTGTTTACCTTCTGCCAACAAATGTACAAGCTCAGAATATTTGCTTTTTTTCTTATATAACTGCAGTTTGACCACTCTTTGTTCTACTTTTCCATTAGAAATGTAAAGCCAAGACTGTAGATCTCAGTAACTTCTGGTCTGCTATTGCTATCTAAAGCAAAGACAGGGCACATAGCCATGGCAAAAATAAATATTTATGTCCTTCTGCTGTGGTTTACCCATCCCTGGCACCAGTATTTCTAAAAGCCCAAGTCATAGGAGCACAATTAATTGGTATGTCCCTTAGTTGGTTTTCTGGGCTTTATGCTGACAGTGAGACCCTTGTGGCTTTATCTCACACATTTTAGGAGCAGGTAGACACTCTGCAATTTAAATTATTATCCAGAGTGGTCAGGTGATTATTTCTTACACAGTGTAGGTAATCTGGCCTTTAGACTTGGTTGAGATTCATTATTCTTGGTACTGTGGATTTCAGATGTTTGGCTACCATCCTACTTTAGTCAGTTGTGACCATTTGGATAGTGCTTGGGACATGGAATTTTTGTTTTTATTTTCCTGCCTGCATTTCTGGACAGTTGATATGTCAGTAAAGTGAGCTTTTTCCTTCAGCTGATTTCCTTAATGCACCACTTCCTCATAGCTTGTACAAGTGAGCTAAACCCTTACCCTTTCTGTTTTTCATTTGTGTCAGTTTGTCAAAAAGTAGGAGCTCCTTGAGCTCTGTTGAAGGAGGCCATACTCCATCTGTCTCTTTCCTTATGCATTCTCTGGAGAAACAAAAACTTTTATCAGACTAAAACAGGGTCAATGTGACCTTGAGAAGCAGAATTTTTTTCCTTTACAACTGAAAAATGATCCTACTGGTCCTAGAACAGCATAATGTGAGTGGGGATATCTAGCATTGTGAGATACAGTATATATTGCTCTTCCTCTTGGTGCAGCAGTTAGCATTGTCACCTCACAGCAAGAGATTCTCCCATTCGATTCTCGGCTGGAGCGCCTTCTGTGTGGAGTCTGCATGTCCTCCCCACTGCCAAGTAACGTCTAAAGACATGCAGATAGGTGCGTGCGTGAATGGGTGTGCCTTCTTTGAGCTGGCAACTTGGCATGGTAAAAATCCACTGACAATCATTAGCAGACCAGAGTTCTGCTGTGGCGACCCCTAACTGGGAAAAGCTGAAAGACAAGAGTATATCTCCAGTGTGTCGAGGTAGAAACAAACTGTATAGCATTTTCCATTTTATGAGTCTTCCTTGGTGATTTATAACAACTTATCTTTTAGGTAGGTCACCTGGCAACATGTGGTTCGAATGGTCCTTCCAGGAGGGGTAACAGTAGGATGCGCATCTGATGCAATTGCAAGGTAGTTTTCCCTTGCATTACTAGAAAATAATTATTTTTATTATAGAAAAAATTATAGAAAAAGCCATATGCTGTTACTGAGTCTGAATTTCTGTTTGTATCATGGTGTTCATGGGTGTTTATACCAAATCAGCCACCCAGGGGGATTAACTTAAGACTATTTCATAATAAAGACTGGAATGTTCTTAAACACAAATGCTATGTACTTAACAAAACCCAACATTTACTTGTTGAATTCAGTCTTTGGTAAACCAATCCTCTCTCCATTCCTCTATTTGGGTAGTAGAACGTTTTCTGTGGATTCCATTTATCTTACTTTCTTCTAGCATGGTTTAAAACTAGGAAACAGATGCTTAGGTAGTCTGGAAAGTTTATGCCTGCTAAGCTTAGCATGTAATCCACACTTAGTCCTATCAGTTAACAAGACTGAATTCTCCAAACAGATCTGGTGTTACTGTAAGTCCATATCTTCCAGTTTTATAAGCAGAACACAAGGAGAGTATTACACTTTTTAGCATATAGCTGCTAATAATATTTGTACCTACCTTAAGCCATGCTACATTGATACATCAATATATTATATGGAACAGCATTGTCATGCATTATGATTTGAAATTTAATATCTTGGTATATAATTTTGTGATATATTTGATGTCTAACTATTATAAATACACGATTGCCCCATAATGTGCTGCACCAAAACACACTTTAGGGCATGATGTTTTATGTAGGTAACTATGTTTTTAACTTTATATTTTATTCAAATATTTATCTGTGAAGTCCTAATGCCCCTTTTCTTGCTTCTCCATAGTTAATCATTTAAAAAATAAAGCAAGTGGAAACTGGAGATTGTCTCAAAAAAGGTCTCTTTGAAAATGTTTAGAATACCACTCAAGCTGTGAGCAGAATTAAAACCCAGTAAAAAATATTAATAGAAATATTTAACAGCTAGCACAACGTGAAATTTAGACTGTTTGTATGCGTGTGCGTGCCTGTGGGCATGTGTACTAATTTTGATTTGCTTTGCCTTCACTAAGATTTTTCAGCAATCAAGAATTATTTATAGGTTGAAGAAGTTAGTATATATATATATATATATATATATATATATATATATATATATATATATATATATATATATATATATATATATGGTATCCACTTAGATGGTGCAGCAAGACAGTGAAACGAATCCTGCCAACTATTTGGGTGATATGCAGACAATTTGCTTATGGCACACACACACACACACACACACACACACACACACACACACACACACACACACACACACACACACACAAAAACAGAGGCAATTTAGTAGCTCATGAATTCACCACAGTTGTCATTAGGATTTGGCAGGAAAGTACAGTTGTGGAAAATTTTACCATAATGGGAGATGTCCTTGCCTTCACTGCTGCAGTATTCTTAACGTATTGGATTCCCTGCCATGGAAGCCCAACATCCAGCCAGTCTACCAAAGACTCCTGTTGCTTTAAATGTATGCCAAACATCACCAAAATACTCCTTGTGTAGTGTAGGGTATAAAGGTGACGTTCAGCCCTACCATAGTCAGAAGTGATTGCCCCAGTAGGAACACCAGTCCAAGGAACCCAAGAGGTAACCTGTACATCCAGGAAGGCAAAGGACTAGGGGGGAAGGAGGGAGGGAATGAATACTGCAGCAGTGAAGGCAAGGACATCTTCTGTTATGTTAAGATTTTACATAACTGTACTATGTGCTTACATTCACTGCTGCAGTTTTCTTAACATATGGAAGAGTGCCAAAGCTCAAGAGGAAACTGGGAGGGAGCAGAAGAGTCCCCTAAAAAGCCATGAAGAACGGCACTAGCAAAACCAGCCCTAGCTCTAGAGATACCATCCAACTGGTGGTGCTCGGTAAAGGTACTGTATGCATAGAAGTCCAGGTAGCCACTTCAAGAATAGAGTTAGTATCTAAGCCCTTGAAAAAAGCACCAGAAAAAGCCACAGCTCTAGTAGAATGAGCCTTGACTGAAGAGGGAAGCCTCTTACCATGAAAAGTGTAACAAAAAGAAATAACTTTAGAAATCCAAGAAGAAATAGTTTGTTTGGATACAGCACGTCCCAAAGATCTAGGATGAAAAGAAACAAACAACTGATCAGATTTTCTGATTGCTTTAGTCTTATCCAAATAAACCCTATGTTGCCTATGCACATCCAAAATATGCAGCACCCTCTCATTGTCGGTTTACAGATAGGAGAAAAAATAGGCAGATTAATAGACTAAGTAATAGCTCATTAAACACCTCGGGCATAAAGGAAGGGTTAGTGTGCAAGGACACTCTGTCCTCATGAAAGATCAAAAAAGGAGCACAAGTCATAAGGGCCTGTAATTCAGACACCCATCTGGCAGAAATAAGAGCTAACGAAAGAACAATCTTCCAAGAGTAATGTTGCAAGGAAGCTGAAGCAGCAGGCTCAAAAAGAGCCTGAGTCAACTTCTCCAAAACAAAATTAATAACCCAGGGAGGAGGAACAGGCTTCCTGGGAGGTCTAAGATTAAGAAGGCCTATAAGAAATAGTTTCACCTCAAATCTAGAAGCTAAAGAAGGAGAAAAATGCAGAGAAGCAGAGATGATTGATAACTGGGCCTTAACAGAAGAATAGGCCAAAGTAGCATTGAACAACTCACACAAATAAGAGAGAACCAAAGGAACATCCACAGTAAGTGGGTCCAGGATATGAGACAGACACCAAATAGAAAACCTCTTCCATTTGGATAAGTAAGATTTCCTAGTAGTAGGTTTTCTGGCCTCCTGCAGGACTTGCAGCACTTCCTCAGAAAAAAGGTATTGATGAGGAATCAAAATCCTATCACCCACAGTGTCAGTTGAAGCATGGACAGGTGGTTATGGATGCAAGACCCCTTGTCTTGTGACAGAAGATCCACCCTATGAGGTAACTTGTGATGATTGCACCTGTCAGTTGAAGTGTGGACAGATGGGGATGGATGAGAAACCCCTTGTCTTGTAAGAGAATATCCATCCTGTGAGGTAATTTGTGATGATTACCCCTAGTTAAATGCAGATGAAGAGGGAACCAGTGCTGTTGCAGCCAAAAGAATGTCACCAACAATATTTTGGGAGCATCCTGTTGAATTTTAAACAGGGCTTTCGGAATGAGAAGAAGAGGAGGGAATGCATAAAGAAACATCCCCTTCCAAGAAAATGAGAGGGCGTCCACCTTCCACAATAGAGGGCCTGGGTCTCTGCCACAAAACAGAGGAAGTTGTCTGTTTAGAGGGGAGGCAAAAAGATCCATTTGAGTAGTACCCAACTGGTGGATAATGTCCAGAAATACAACCCTATGAAGCATCCATTCATGGGACTGAGTTAAGGACCTGCTCAGTGTGTCTGCCACAGTGTTCTGACCAGAAGGGATACAAGCTGCCTGAAGAGTCACTTGATAGCAAGATCCCATACCAGAAGTGCCAACCAGCAAACGTGATAAGATCTCATTTCTCCATTTGTAGATATATCACATAACTGTGGTATTGTCTGTGAACACCTTGAGAGGCCCTGGAGATAAAAAGAGGATAAAAGGACTGAAGAGTCAGCAGAAGAGCTCTCATCTCTTTGACATTAATGTGCTCCTTCTGCTGATGAGGAGACTACACCCCCTGAAGTTTTAGGGAGCCAAATGTCACCCCCCCCCATCCCATGTCTGAAGTGTCTGTGAAAAATTCCTGAGAGGGAAGAGAGGGATATAAAGGGATCCTTGGATTCAGAGACAATTGCTGAATCCACCAGTGAAGTTTCTGTCTGAGACAAGGAAGAAGAGAAACTACAAAGTCTAGAGTATGTGCATGTTGGAACCACACTGACTTCAGAAACCACAGAAACGTTATCATATGAAGTTTGGCCAGAGGGAGCATCAGAATGGTGGATGCCATGAAACCCAGAGTTTTCAGAAACTACCTGGCAGTAATGGAAGCCAGAGGAAGAAGAGTGTGAAAGAAAGAAATGAGATTTAAGGCCTTTTAAGGGGGCAGGGAAGCCAGGATTGGCACCACCTGAATCCTTCAACCCAGAAAAATATGATCCTGGGAAGGAGTCAGAGAAGACTTTTTGAAATTTATAGTGACCCCCAGACTCTAAAGAAGGAAAATGGCAAAATGAAGACTTTGCAAAAGGGTCTCTGGAGAGGGCGCCTGAATCAACAGGTCATCCAAGTATGGAAATAAGCAATCACAGGACCAAGGCATTTGTTGAATGCCCTTGGGGCAGTAGAAAGGCCAAAGGGCAAATCAGATTATTGAAAATGCCAGGAAACAACAGAGAAACACAAAAGCTTCCTGAAAAGAGGATGGATTGGAATGTGGAGATAAGCATCCTTGAGATCCAGAGACACCACATAGGCCTGAGGGTCACGTTTCTTGGGAGCAGGGGACAGAGAATTAGGTGCATGAGAGGCATTGGAAAAAACATCCAGCAAAGCAGCCAAAACAGGAGGAATAGCCACAGACTTAGGAGATTCTGACTGCAGCAACTCATAGTACCTCTTATGGATATCTGAGACCTGAGTACAATCCCACTTAAAAAAATCCATCATCCTAGAGAGTGTGTCCCCACAGGAAATTTCCTCAAAATGAACATCAGGACTAATAGATTCCTCCTCCTCTGACCCATAGTCCAAAGGAGGAGGAATCTGAGTGGAATAAGTCAGGGATTCATTATCAGAATCTGACTCCTCCTCAGAAGAATCCTGTTCTCTAGGACTTTTAAGTTGCGTAGAGGACAAGAAGGAGCAGGAACCAAAAGCCCTTGAAGAGGCTTTAAGGACATTAAAGCAGTAAATAGCCCCTGAGTAAAGGCCTGCCAGTCACCCTGTGGATCCCTAGGAGCATAAGAAACATTTAAGTTTTTGTTTCTTTTTTTTAAGGGAACATTCCCTTCAAAAAAAACTGAGAAGGCTCAGACCCAGAACGGCAGTCAAGAACCATAGTAGGAACTTTTTCTCCAACTAAAAACGGAGAAACTCCCCTGGGTTCCTGCAGAAAAAAATCAGTTGTGGTTCCCTTTGAACATCCAAGATGGATGCTTCTAAAGACTCTTTGGACATGCTGCCAGCCAGATCCTCATCAACCTCTAACATAGTCATGGCAGAGAAATCCAACAACACAGCCAGGCAAGCCTCTGGGTTTGTAACGACCTTGGGAGAAACACCTGGCAGAGGCTGGACAGTGAGAGATTCCGGCTGTACCTTTTTCACCTTATTCTTCTTCCTTAATGGCTGACCCTCAGGGCAGGAGATTCCTTCCATTGTATCTTTAGCAAGAAGCTTAAGATGCTGGTTCTCAAGATACAAGGAAAGGGACAAAAGTCTAATGCGAAAGGGTTTTGGGATGAACACCTGACAAACTGAACAAGATCTTTGGTCATGAGAAGCTCCTAAACAAAAAGGCACTTATCATGGCAGTCCTTATGGGAGATCTGTCTCCCACAATGGCATTTACCCTTCCTGGATGACATTAACTCCAAAGAGCACAAAATAAGACAAGATAAAACAAAAACTCCAACAGGGCACTTATCTGCAACTGCAAAGAAGCTGGCAAACAGGTGTATGTAGTCACTGGAGAATGAAAATGTGCTCATCTGGCAGAAAATGGATGCAGGTAAACAGACCAATGGTGAAAAGATATGTTTGGACTGGCTGCAAAGATATTCTGACTATGGTAGGCCTGAACATCACCTTTATGCCCTACACTAAGCAAGGAGTGTTTGGGTGACGTTTGGCATACCTTTAAAGCAAAAGGAGTCTTTGATAGACTGGTTAGACATCAGGCTTGCATTGCAGGGAATCCCATATGTTAGGAATACTGCAGCAGTGCATGTAAGGACATTTTTGGATGCAACAATGTAGCTCAGAATCTGCACAGAAAGTACTTTAGATGAAATTCAGACTGAAACACCAAATACTGTGAGGTAACAACACTCACTGCTGCACCAAATACATTTTTTGTATGTGTTATATGTGTTATATATGTTATATGTGTTGTGTGTGTGTGTGTGTGTGTGTGTGTGTGTGTGTGTGTGTGTGTGTGTGTGTGTGTGTGTGTGTGTGTGTGTGTGTGTGTGTGTGTGTGTGTGTGTGTGTGTGTGTGTGTGTGTGTGTGTGTGTCTGTGTATGTATATATGTATGGGAATGTGTGTATTTTTGTTTTTCAGTATAGGTCAAACTGCCCTGTAACTCTCAGACATATGCACAAGCAGGTCTCTGCTCTTGGGTAGACATATCAAGGCTCCTGGTATTTATTTTGCTTCCCACAAAAACATTTTAGTAAGAAAAAACATTTATACAAGCAACATTATAAGCACAAACAAAAACTTTTGTAATGCACTTCCAGAAGTACAAATAAAGATTTCTATCTACTTACATTAGTCATAATTTTGTATTGTAAACCTTCCAAATAACTCTCATTTGTCAACGATAAAATTATCAAGCACATCATATTTACTCAGTAGCAACATGTTCCTTATTAATCCTAAGCACATCATGAGTCCATAATTTAGGTCTCTTTATAGAGCAGAGATAGGCTACTACCATTACAATTCAGCACTCATCCTCTACTGTATAATAACATTAGATGTGAAGTTCTTGTCTTCATTTGGTCTTCAACCTGTTTGTTCCCGGATCCGACTCGGCTGCATGTCCAGCATCTGATCCAAGCTCTAAGCTCCTCCCCTGCCTTCTTCCTCCCTTCAGATCTAGTTTGTTGCACTTCATGTCCGCATCTCGATCCATGCTCTCTGCTGTTCATTATTGGGTAAGTGACAATCTTTAACCTTTAGATTCTTCTTTCTCACATCTTTTCTTCTCCTTTCTGCTTTTCTACCTCCCCTTGCACTTCTGCATCTGTTTAAAAAAAAAACCTTTAACTTTTCTGTTGTGTGTGGTGTCTGTGTGAGTGAGAGTGTGCTGGGCCATAGGTTGGGAGAATGTCTGATACCCCCAAACTAAGCTTCAGAAAATGTGCAGATTGTGGCCACAAGCTCTCTCTAGCTGATGGCCACACTCTGTGCGTCATTTGTCTTGGGGAAGCCCATTTGCAGACCTCCTGTTCCATTTGTGGTGGGTTTAATCCCTGGGAACTGATGGAGAGGAACAACAAACTAATCCTCAAGCGCCTACTTTGCCTCTTCTTCCTCCGGGACTCAAGACCCTTCTGCCGGCTCCTACATCGGTCTCCGCCCCAGCCTCTGGGACTCAAACTCCCGCTAAGAGGTCCGTGGATGGAGACAAATCAGCCAAGTCAAGGGATAGGTCCAAGAAGCAATCCCCTGATCACTCGGCTTCTGCCACCACCCCCAGCCAAAGTTAGGTTGGCTGCGAGGCCGATGTCTCCCCGGCTCTGTTCCCCGCAGTTCTCTCTGGAGCTGGAGGAGCTCCAGACCTGGTCGCTGACTCAGGCCTCCCCTAACCACCTCTCTAGGTTGCTGTCAGTGGCCTCCTCTTCCCTCTCCACCCGTAGTCTTAGCAAAGCAGAGATGGATAGGATGATGCAGAAGTTCATTCACACTCCGAAACAGTGGGAGTCTTGCTGCCCCCTCTCCCTCCAGAGTGGGGAGTATGCAGTCCGTTTTCATCACTATTACTCTTTCTCTGATCCAACCTCTGGTTTTGGAGCCCTTGGATCCGAGGACACTCAGCGTCGAGCAGCTGTTTCCAATGGTACCTTGAACCTCGACACTGGCCGTGGCCTTGAGCAGGTCAGATCCAAATAGCTCGGATCTGACCGATTCTCAGAGCCATACCCTCGGCACTGGATCTAAGAGGGTGGTGTTGGCTCCGAGTTTGTCAGAGCAGAGCCTTCCCCTTGGTATCTCGGCACCTGGAGGTTTGGCTCTGACTCCCCTGTTGGGTCAGAGGGTTACAGCACATCCTATTGTCCTTTCCCAGGAGGTCTGTTCCACTTTGGCTTTCGACATGGTGGAAAGTGTACACTTGATTCCTTCGAGACCCTTGACAATCTTGTCTTCGGATTCTGCCCCGGCTCCCTGTGTTTATGGCATGGATCCAGCCATTCTGCCATCTCAGGGACAGCCTGCCACCTCTTTGCCCCAGAGTGTTCCCTCTTGGGAACAGCGAGACATTGGTGAGTCCTCCCCAGAGACCCCCCACTGAGGAGGCCCCTTGCAAACATACATGCGAAATGAGGCACTTAGACTCCCCACCTGAGTCCCTCACCAAAGACACTGATTTGAAGGAAGGGTAAGGCTCCCCCCAGTCACCCCTGAGGATGTTGCCTTTGAAGACATCATGGAACTCCTTCATCAGTGTGGGGGGGGGGGTCTGCCCAAAAACCTACCCCAGATGAATCAGTGTTCCTGGAGGCAGGACCCTCTACTTCCTGGGTGTCCACTCTCGCAGATCCTTTAGTGGATCTTATTACATCTAGGGTGTGGGAGGAACCAGACATGGTGAAGCCCATTCCCAAATGCCCGGACAAGGTTTTGAGCCCCACTTCAGACAGGTCCCACTGGAATAAGGGATCCCTGGTTGATGCCATGGTGGTGGCAGCTGCCACTAAGAAGGAGCTTGCTGAGAAGAGCTCTAAAGTCCACCCAAGAGACCAAGAGTCAAGGACAATGGACCATTTTGGGAAGCAGGTGTACGCTTCAGAGACCTTCTCTGTACAGGTGCTGAATTACATGGCACATGTGATTCGGCTGCAGTGACACCTGGTGAAGGAGATCACTGAGCTGACCCCTGGGTCCATGTCGGCAGAGGACAAGAAGGTGTTTTCTGCTCATATGGCCACCCTGAAATCAGTTGCTAACACCTCTATGCATCTTCTCTCCCATGCAACTGTGGGCGCTGCTAGAGCTGCCGGTTCCGACGTTGCCATCAGGCGATATGCCTGGCTCCGGCTCTGTACATTTTCAGAACTCTTTAAGACATCTTTTATGAATGCACTGTATGACGGTTCCTCCATTTTTGGGAAGTTGGTACATGACACCTTAGTTCAGAGTGAGAAGGATGGGAAGCCTCTGTCTGCTGTCGGTATCCACTTTTTGCCCCCTCAACAATCCTTCTCTGGGAATCAGTGAGGGACCAAGAAGATGTGGTTCTGGAAATCTCAGAATTTTTTCCAGGACACTCAGGACTTGCCTTCCCCCAGGGGAAAAGGGGAATTTGATAGATGTCATCCTAGATGCAGATGGGGTCTGAGGAATCATAGGTCTTGAGACCCTTTCTTGGAGAGACCCACACAGCAACCCTGAAGGGTTACCTGACTGCTCTTCTCTGGAGGCAGTCGGGGGCTGTATCTTGCTACATCTAACGGCATGGGAGTCTGTCAAGAAAGATTATTGGGTGTTGCAAATTATATCCAGAGGCTATTCTATCCCCTTTCTCAAGTCACCTCCATGCCCAAACACCTCCTGAACATTCCACCCATGCACAAGGAGGATGCAGATGTCTCCACTGCAGTTGGATCTTGGAGTTGGTATATAAAAGTTGCAGGGTGTGTGCAGCCCCCACATAAGGGGGTGCAGGGGGACTTGCCCCCTGCAAAGAATCTATGTATCCCAGAGGGATGAATGCACTACCTGTTCTCACATTTAATCATGTCAGTTTTTGCTATTGTGCCTTTCCAGCATTTCCAATCTTCTGAAGTAGGTCCATAAATTATATATATATATATATATATATATATATATACATGCACACACATACATATATATATATATATATATATATATATATATATATATATATATATATATATATATATATATGCTATAATAAATCTCTTTCCCCTCCACTTTGCTCTTATCACAACAAATCTGCCCAAGGTATTGACTACATCTGGCTCAACTAAGAGATGTGTCCCATGTTTTACTAATATAAGCACCCCTCTTTTCTGCAGAAAAAAACTGCTTTGCAAATGATTCTCCTGTAGCAGCATAATATTTATTCTAGTCTGTTTTACAAAAGCTGAAATCTTTTAGAGCTTACCTTTCTCACTCAGGCTATTGATATTTCAAAATAAAATATTCAGTGTGTCCATCTTACTGGGTGATAGCATTCCTTTTCTGCTTTTGGGGCCCTGATGAAAGTATTTTATACATATCTATCTCTGCAAGCCTATTATTACCAATCTCAATACAGTTAGTTCTTAAAGTTGAAATTATAGCTGTACCAGTCAGTCCTAGATACCATTCATAATGTAGTATTACACCTTTAATATTTTGAATTGGAATCATAAAATTTTTACTAATTTTAAATATATATATATATATATATATACACGCACACACACACACACACACACACACACACACACACACACACACACACACACACACACACACATATAAAACCCACTAATCTCACTAACACTTTAACTATATGTAGCAGTAAGTAAAGCTGATGCTCAGCAGTGATCAAATTATAAGGAAAAAGCTTGAACCAAAGTTCTGTTTAAGTGGCACTGTAGATGCTCATCAAACCTCAACATAACGAGGTTCTGGATGCAAATTTTTGTCCCCTAACTAATGAGTTATACCAGCCTTACCTACTCCAATGTGGCATCACCAAAAATAAATAAATAAAAAAAATCACAATAAATGATCATTTAGCATTGCTTTGCATTGCAATATATGGCTTGTCTTACTTCCATCCAAGTTTGTAACATTTAAATGAAATTATAAATCTAACATTAAATGGAACATAGCCAGTTGTGATCTCATATGTTGTGACCTTTGCTGCTCCACTTACTCCTCTGTTTCACCAAATAAATCTAAGATGATTTTTAGCTGAATCTTTCTCTCTCTCTCTGATCATAGGTTATGAGGGGATATAACAGGTAAACAGTGCTGGGCAGCTTATTCAAATAATTATTACCTGGGTTTTTAGTATAAAATTCTGGCTACAACCTTGGACATATAATCTGCTTAAGCAAGTAATTTCCTAGTACACCTCATTCATTAATACAATTGTACTTTCCACTGGGTGACAATAATGTCCATAGTCATCCAAGCAACATGGCAGCATATTATTGTCTTCTCACCATACATGTTTTGACTTATTTAGCAGGTTCTTTACCCATTTATTGGGCATAGCTTCCTCTTGTGTCATCACACTGTTCTTTCCATGTGCTCACACTGAAGCCTATCAAAAGGTGCCCAGGAACTCCAAGAGAAAGTGATAACAACTAAGTACCAACAGATTGACATAAGGGAAATCCTTTCCTCTTGCACATTCAAAATTCTGCACAATCAGCTCATACAGCTGAAGTAACAAAGTAAGGAACTTTTCCAAATATTAGTTCTCCTTCCTGATCGGTGAGTTTACCTCCTTTTAAAAAGAGGCTGCGATGGCTGTCATGTCATAAAGAGCTACCTTTAAGAAAGCCCAACTGTCTTTTCGCTTATCCTCCAAAAAGCAGTGAAAGGTTTCAGCAAATGGTTAGACCCCCTTGTGTCCAGGGCAGATGTGCTTGCAAAATCACTATGGCTGGTGACGGTTTCATTTCCTTGGTCTTAGCTACTTCATTAAAAGCAAGCCTGTACTGTTTCCAATCATCTCCTTTCACCATCCAAAATGTTTATTAACACCTACAGGAAAAAATACTGTGATGATCATTGGGTGTACGAACGTGACACAGGGCCCACCCTCCCAGCATGCATAAATTACAAGTAGGAGTTTGCCACATTTTTGTCTTGTGGAGTGAGAATAGTCATTTTCAACAAATGTTTGTGAAGTGAATCGTTAAACCACCTCCCCTTTGCCATAGCATAGAGAGAAGCACTTTCTTAAGTTGAAAATTCTGAAATTTGGATACTATTGTTTGAGGTTATTTAGTACTATGAGACTGTCCAGCATAAATTCAGTGACTGATGTTTTAAGATATTTCTTATAGAGGACCTCTGTCTATAAACTCACTCAACTGCTTTTTTTTATATAGCCTATGAAGTTATTACCTTTGTTTCTTTTCAACATGTATGATCTTCCAGTTTGGTGAGTTTTGCAGTAATATCTTCCTAGGTAACCTCATGTGCCATTCTGCCACATACCGCCATATCCTCCTTTTAGAGTGTCACTTGGAGATTGGAAATCAGAATATCTAGTTAGGGCACCATCCATCATGTCTAGCCATGTAGAATTATAGAATTATAGAATCATATAATATACAAGGCAAATGAGCCCTTAAACCTCAACAGTACCCACCCTTACACCTGATTTCCTTTTACAAGGAGCAACGTGCCAGTTATACCCAAGCTATATTTGTGGATATATATATATATATATATATATATATATATATATATATATATATATATATATATATATATATATCCACTTATCTAACAACTTTTTAAAGGAATAATGTGTGTTACTTTGCTGAATTTGTAGTGGAAGTTTGTTTCAGAAGAGTGATAAGGGTTGCGTATAAGATTTGTCTTTCCCCCATGTTTTGTTTATTTGCTGAAGCAAGTCTAAATCTCTGGCTCCCATGTTAGTGGGACTGTTTGATTTGTGGAGATATAAGTTGCCTTAAACTACTGGATTCCTAATGGCTCAAAAGGCTAGGCACAGATCACCTCTACAAAGTTTATAAGATACTGAATAAAGGGACAGTGATTCCATCCTCTCTTGGTAGCTCTTTCCTTTTAAAACTGTGATCTTTTTAGTTAGGATCCTCTGAGGCATTTTCAATTACTAGATATGCCTAGTAAGATATATCCCAAAAATGTATATATATATATATATATATATATATATATATATATATATATATAGATAGATATATTCATTTAATGCACCACTTATCAGAAAGACCTCTGAGTGCATTTGGTCTGCCTTTTCTTCAGGATTTTTAGCAGCCATTTCTGCCAATTATTTGATTGTTATCTCCTTCAGTGCTTTATCTGTTTGGGTACCCTGAGGTGCCTTCTTCTGCACTTAGTGTAATTTAAATCATGAAATATCTGTCTACCCTCCTGATTACTTTGAGGGAAGGGAAAGTTTTATAAACTTTGTTTTCCCATGTTTGGAGGGAGGAAACCTTTGCCCTTTGTGACTCCTCGCATTTTTTAATACATAGGTATTTTTCTACTACTCTATAGCTTCTTCTGGTCAAGGTTTCCCAAAGAGTCTCTACTCTTGGTCATTAAATCCCTTTCTATTCTGGGATTTTAGCCCTTCTTTTAACAACAACTTTTCAGGTGTTTCACATTTACTGTGCTGTTACCTGCTTTTCAACCATATTACAAGTTCATTGGTACTTATGCCTAGCCATGCATCCCCAGTAAGATTCTAGTCCTATTATTTTAAGTACAATTAAACTAGAACCCTGTGTAATGACTAACCCAGAGGCAGGCATTTACTTGTTAGCCTTGTTCATATGGGACAGGGTGCCAATCCAGGGGTGAACGATGGTGTTGAACACCTTTGCAAGGTCTAGATATCTGGTGTGTACAAATTTGGCCTTATCCGTTGCTTTGGTGACTTTCATATGGGACAAGGGTGCCAATCCAGAGCATGGTGTTGAATGCCTTTGCAAGGTCTATATAGTGTGTACAAATGTACCCTTATCCATTGCTTTGGTAACCTTTTAGAAAAAGTTGACCAAATTAAATAGGCAGGATCTGTTCTTATCAAAACCAAACTGACTTGGGTCAAGAGTTTGTAGGTTGCCTGTGTCCTTGTTTAACAGTTCTTTAATGACCCTTTCCATAGCCTTACAGATTAGGCCAATATGGATTATAGGTCTGTAGTTGTATCCGGGTATGTTACTATGACCTACAGAAGCAGTGTTCCAGGCCTTGGATAATCAGTTGAGCACTTGTTTCTAGAGATTTGAGGGGGTGGAATGGCTTCTGATATTTGATGTGGGAATATGGGGGGTGAAGGGTGAAGTCAGAGCTAACTTTATCTGCTAGTATACTATATATGTATGGAGTATGTGATATAACTTACTATTAGCTCTGCACAGTTTTGTGCAGTATTTCTAAGGTTTCTGACATAGTTAAAGGACTGAAAGTATTACATTGATTGTGTGTGCAGTCATTGGGGTTTACTGCAATAAAACAACACCACAGAACAGCATTTGCGAACTGTTAAATAGCCACCATGCAACAATATACATTTATGTATGTGTGTCTCACACACACACACACACACACACACACACACACACACACACACACACACACACACACACACACACGCACAAACACACATACATATTCAAGAGTTGCTGAACTATGTTCTGTTGTGCTGCTGTGGTTTATAGGTTCATAGGTTCATAGGTTTATACTAGGCTATCTGCCCTAAGGCATTTATAAGCCTAGCCCAAATTATTGTGGCTTACGCTACCCCTTATATGAAAAAATACTGTGCCCATTAGTTTGTTGTGCCTCTGTCCAGCAGTGACCCAGAGATGATTCCCGGGGTAAACCTACGATCTCCCATCCACAGGTCTAGATTTCTCTTGAACAGAGTCAGCGAGGTGCTCTGCCTCACATGGACCGGGATTTTATTCCACAGCATAGGGAGTCTCTGAGTGATAAATCTATCCCTCCAGCACGTCCTATTTATATCCGTGCTAAGGTTTAAGTCGCTTGCTCTAGTGGTTTTGGTGGATTTGGATTTTTTGAGGTGGAGCATGTCCATTAATTCCGGGTTGGACATGGCCTTGTATGTCAGGCACATGTCATCTCTGAGCAGACGGTATGCGACTGAATAGAGCTGGAGTTTCTTCAATCTGGCAGCATATGACAGATTTTGGAGTCCCTTTATCCTTTTGGTGAGGAACTTTTGGGGTCTCTCCAATTGCTGCAGATGTCGGGTGAGATACATCCCGAATGGGGCATTGTACTCGATCATTGGTCTGATAAGTGAAGAGTACAGGGAACAATGACCTCACTAGATCTGGATGTGAATCCCTTCATGATCAGGTGGGCAATGTAGAAGGTCTTTCTAACCACTTTAGCAATGTGAGTGTCAAAAGAAAGGCCACTGTCAACCTGGGTCCCCAGGTCCCTGATAACCTCTTCTGTGCTTAGTGGATTGCCACCTATATGGTAGCTTGGGGTTACCTTGTTTTTCCCGAAGGGTATGACTATACATTTTTGGCGTTTAACTTCAGGCCATGGCTCTGGCACCAGCTATCTGTTTCCGTGAGTCCCTTCTGAAGGATATCCGTGTCCGATGCACTTTCCACTATGGCGCCCAGTTTGCAGTCATCTGCAAACTTTGTCAGCCAAAGTCCTCCCATGTTGGCCTGTACTTCTGAGAAGTAGATGCCAAACAATAGGGGCCAAGGACCGAGCCCTGTGGGACACCACTTGTGACCGGCTTGGAGTCTGACACAGCGCCAGCAACTCTAACCCTGTGGGTTCTGTCCTTAAGCCAGTTTGCAACCCATCTTGTGACATATGGGTTTACATTTAAGCTGGTAAGTTTTTCTACAATACCCGAGTGGGGTATTGTGTCGAAAGCCTTTGCAAGGTCAAGGTAGGCTGTATGGACTGCCTTTCCTCATCAATGGCCTTGGTGACTATTTCAAGAAGTCGACCAAGTTCAAAAGGCATGATCTTCCCTTGACAAAGCCAAACTGGGTCGGGTCCAATGTCTGCAAGTCCCCTATATCTTTGTTTATGAGCTCCATTATGATCCTCTCCATAGCTTTGCAGACTAGACTTGTTAAGCTTATGGGGCGGTAATTACCAGGGTCCCAGAGGCGCCACCTTTGTGGAGTGGGCCCACAGTTGCCGTACGCCACTCCTTGGGCACGTATCCTGTGGTAAGGCTGAGATTAAACAGCTGCCTTATGTGCGGGTTTAATTCCTCATTTAGCTCGTGTAGCACACAGCCGGGGACACCATCCGGTCCCATTGATGCTGTGTTTTTAGCTTTAGAGAGAGCAGCTTTCACCTGCGCATTTGAGATGTCCGGGAGGCTACACTCGGCTGGGATAGTTATCTCTCCTTTAGGGGGGGGGAGCGGGGTGAAGTTTGCACTGAACCTGTCTGCCAGTATGTTGGCAATGTCTGTGGGTTCAGTGATTTTTGTATCATTTTGGACTAATTCTGAGCATATCTGGGAGTTTCCACCCAGGTTCCTAACATAGCTGAAAAAGGCCTTATGATTGTCCTTTGAATCCATGGCAATTTTTCTCTCAAAATTGGCCTTAGTTGATTTTATGAGCGCTCGTAATTTTTTACTAATAATGATCAGGGGTGACTTCCCTTTTATGGATTTTGTTCTATCATGTAATAGCTTTCTCCTCTTATTGTAAAGTTTGTTAATGGCTGGGGTCCACCAGACTGGACGTTTGCCCTTTGTGGAAAGAGTCTTGGTTTTATTTGGGATTGCCTGATCCATGCAGTCCTGGAGGTGTTCATAGAAGGCATTTGTAAGGGCTTCCGCAGCTTGGGTTGTGGTTTCCTCTGACTCAGGGGCCTTGAAGGATACCACACCAGTCTTGAGTAGTGTGAAGTTTGCTTTAGAGAAGTTCTTCACTATGGTCTTTTTGTTTGGGGTGGGGCGGGATGTGGATTTCCAGTGAGATTAGTTTATGATCAGATCTCACCAATGAGGGATATACTTCCGGTGTGGAGCATTTTGTCCCCATGTTTGTGACAATGAGATCTAGTATATTTTCTCCTCTCGTGGGAACAGTGACTAGCTGTTCCATGGCATTTGAATTTATGAACTCCAGGAACCGTTGGGCTAGAAAGTTAGGGCTTGAGTAATGTTCCCAGTCTATATTCGGGTAGTTGAAGTCACCCAATATGATGGTGTTTGGAGATACATTTATACCCTCCAGTGTCTTCAGGAAGGCTGTGTGGGGTTCCTGAGTTTGAGAGGGTGGCCTGTAACATGCTACAGTTTGTAGAGCAGTTTTGCCTATTGTTAGTTGCACCTGGATGGTTTCCGAAGCTTCATGCGTTGCCACCAACCTGGAGGTGTGAGTATCCTTTATGAATATGGATACACCCTCCTTTTGTGGAGTGGTCCGGGTTTTGGGGCCGGAACGCATGATATGAGGTAAAACCTAATAGTGCCGGGGTGCTCTCAGGAGCCTTGAACCAGGTTTCAGTTACAGCACAGACATCGATGTTCTCCATACTGAGAAGGGCCTCGAGTGCATGCATTTTGAGATTTAGACTTCTGGCATTGAGCAGCATTACCCTCAATTTCTTCCCATTTTTTTTTCTAGGGTGGTAGGTTTAGAATTTGAGCCTTGCCTAAAAAGGCACTATGGGGTGGCAAGAGCCTTAGCCAATATCCGGAATCCCAGGGTGACAGGTGCAAGCCGTCCCTTGCGAAGCAGCGTGGCTTGTCAAGCATGTCATCCCAGGCAGACAGACACTGGATCCCCTTTGAATGACACCAGACATTAAGCCAATTGTTAAAGCTGATCATCTTGTCTCTATATTGTGGCATCATTCTTGGTGAAGGAAGGATACTGCTCAGGGTTAGGGTCATACCTGCCTGGGCTACATAATCAGAGAGCTCCTCTATGTCTCTTTTTGTGGCATCATTCTTGGTGAAGGAAGGATACTGCTCAGGGTTAGGGTCATACCTGCCTGGGCTACATAATCAGAGAGCTCCTCTATGTCTCTTTTCATGCAGTCCAGGGAGGTACGTCTCAGGTCGTTCACACCAGCATGGACAATGACTGTGTCATATTTGTACTTGCTGTGGAGTGACCCGAGTGCTTGTGTTATGTGGCGGATTCTAGCGCCCGATAGGCAGCTTACTGTGACCCTCTCCTTGTTCAGCCTGGTGAGTGGGACGTCAGTGTGTCTGACTATGGAGTCACCTATGACAAGTATGTTTGGTGTTGTATTTGGCCTTAAGGGCTGTGACTGCTTTGCACACTGCTTTTGTGGTTTATGTGTTGCTTGTGGGGTGTCTTGAGGTAGCAGTTGTTTAGGTGTCTGCTTTGGAGGCCTCTGCTGTTTAGGTAAATTTTACTCAGAGCCTCGAGTATGTCTTTGTGTGTTTATGTGTTTGATTCAGTGGAGTGGTAGCATTATGTGAGGCTGGTTTTGTGGTGTGTGTAGTTGCCTTCTCCTCCTGTCTGGTCTTGCCAGTCCTGAGTTGAGAGAGCTCAGCCTCCAGTTTGGCTAAATAGCTGCATCTCTCGCAAGTATTTGTGTTATGTGGGAGGAGGAGAGGGTTGTCTGTGTACATGAGGCAGTTATAACATTGCCTCAAGATTCCCAGATTCACCAGCTGGACCGGAGAGGAGATTGACAACTGACCTTTGGACATGCTAGAATAATATTGGGAAATCCTTAATTGAAAACAAGGGCCAGTGGGGAGTGAGGGTGTAGTGCTTTTAATTTTTAGTGCTGACTTATATAATTGCTTTAGTGAGCAAGTGCCAGGTAACTTGAGTGCAATGTGATACAAGTAACTAAATGCAAAACGACAAACAGTAACTTTCTTTCAAGTGAAACAAGGAAATAAGTACAGTAAGCAATGCAGATATCACTAGTGATCCACAGAAGCGCTGAGAAGTTGCGTATTAGGTGAATTAGCTTCCAGGGAAATAACAAGCAAACAAACAACAAGTATATAAACAAAGCTAGATTCAGTAGGCCTGGATCTAGTCTATGCTAGAGCAAACAAGGTGAACCAATTTCAGTAAGATACAGTTCAAATATTCAGGCACTATAAACCTTTAACCAGAAAATTCCCAGCTCAGAAGGGCAGAGTCCAGCCTCTTCTCCCACAAGAGTGCAGACCATGAACCTTCTTAATGTAAAATAACTGGCCTGAAGCCCAAGTGCCTAAACCAGAACTAATACACTTGGACACTGGGCTCTCAATCAGCAGTTCCCAACTTAGAAGGATGAAAGCTACCTGTCCTGCCACCACAGTGCTTGCCACAAACCTTCCTAATGTAAAACAACTGGAATGAAGCCCAAGTGCTTAATCCAAAAGACTTGAATGATAGCTACACTTTAATCAAGTTACAACCAAGCAGTAATAAATACCATTGAATACTTTAGAGAATGTCTGGATTAGTGCTCAAGTTACACAAACAAAGCTAGATCCAGCAGGCCCGAATCCAGTCTATGCCACAGCAAACAAGGCGCACCAACTTCAGTAAGAAACAGTTCAGATATGCATGCACTATAAGCCTTTAACCAGAAATTCCCAGCTCAGAAGGGCAGAGTCCAGCCTCTCCTCCCACAAGAGTGCAGACCACGAACCCTCTTAATGTAAAATAACTGGCTTGAAAGCCCAAGTGCTTAAACCAGAATTAATACACTTTTAGAATAACAGACACTGAGCCCTCAATCAGCAGTTCTCAACCTAGAAGGATGTAAGCTACCTGTTCTGCCACAACAGTGCAGACCACAAACCTCTCAGTGCAAAACAACTAACTGGTCCGAAGCCCAAGTGTTTAAACCAAAAGGCTTAGAATGAGTTACACCTGGGTTTTCTGAATTTAGAATGAGTTTGCCTGGGTTTTCTGAATTTCTCCACATTACTTGAAAAGGATTTGACTTTTTCTTTTTTTTTTTTAAATTGGCTTGTCAGAGTGCTTTGTCTGTAGAAAAGAGATGTCCTCTACATGTTAGGACAGTGTTAGTGGCTCAAAAGGTGGAACACGGATTTTATTCCCAAACCAGGTACTTGGATCACCTTCCAGTTCCAGTGCTACAGTCTGACACAATGGGAGCGCTGCAATCCGGACTTTGTTTTTGATTTTCTTTCCTTTTCTTTTTTTTAATTTTTATTGTATTACAAAACATGCAGCGGTCTGTCTACCATTTCACCAAAACTATTAAGTTTAGTAAAAAGGTATTTTAGATCTGAACATAAAGACTGTTAAATAACAACAGCTTAACATAAACATTTTCCAGGTATTTACTTGGCAAAGCATACATTTGCAGAGTCAGAAGACTACTTGCTTTTTCCTAGCTCAAGACTGGTGCTCCTCCTCAACAGGCACCTGTGAGTCCCATTCGTTCTCTACCATATTGGCCTTTCTATCTTCAACTTCCTGGTTATTTCTTTAAAAGCAATAATAGAAGAGAGATCAGAGCCTTTTCATATTGTGTCCATTTCCCTTTTGGAGACAAGCCCAACATATAATCTAAAGCAGTTAAATTGACCTTCTGTTCAAGGCCAGAGCTCATTTAACAAGTTCTAAAAGTATTGTTTATAACACATTACTTTAGGATGTATTCAAAATATATATACCCCATTTCCCCTGTATCACACCTCCAACAATCAGTGGAAGCTCCAGGAAACACAATTCCCAGCTTCTAATGGTATAAAAATATTTATCCAAATACTTCTGACCAGATATTTGGAAGCTATATGAATGCATTGCATTATATATTTTAGAGCCTTATAAGCAGTTCTACATGCCTGCACTGAGACAGGAGTCTCCAAATCACTGACCATTCCTCTAACAACTTCCACACAATCTCTTTCCAGTGACTGCTGATAAATTCTACTAATTAAGCACACATTATCCCTAACTTTTGTTCTACATTCCATGAAGAATTTTAACCATTCAGTTTCAGCATCCCCCCAGGTAGCACCTCTCTTATTACATCCATCCATCCACAACCTCTTTTCTCATTTTTACACATGGGGTTGGGGTGTCACTTCAACAGTGACAATCATCTAGAGCCAGGGTTTACACCACTGGGTGGCTAACCCTACCATGGCTCTTACATGATGCATATTAATTGCATTTCTATAGAGTATTTATTTTATTTATTTATTTAAGTTTGATGACCGGGGAAGTCCACTGGGCCATAAAGAGCCTGTTTTCAGTGGAGGTCCGGGGAGAAAAGCTCCAAATATTGAAAGTTACATATTACATGTTACAAAAGAATAACAAAGATTTGTACAGAACAATTAAAACATTTACAGAAATATAATACATTATGTAATAAGCTTTTAGTGAGTTAACATTTAAACAGAAGGTTACTAGCCCTTTTGGAGGTTGGGTAAACTGAACATTTGCAGAAAAAAACATTTTTGTCAAATAAGCTCTTTGTAAGTAAACATTAAATAAGTAGCTGCTAGCCCTTTGCATGTTAGGTGGACCATGTTGCATGGAGAGAGTACCAGAAAATTGGATTATGGAAAGTATAATACATTAGATAGCAGAAAGAAAATCAGTCCCTGGTAGGGCAAGACTGTTTTAGGCTGAGATGAAGCAATAGAATTGGTAAATGGTAATGATTTCAGTGCAGGGTAGAAAGAGATGGGGTGGAGAGGGGTTTATATTGGAGCGTGACATGGGCATTCCCATTTGGCTGATAGATGAGAGAATAGCTGAGATTTGAAATTGTTATGGTTTGGAAGGTTGCGAAGGTGGAGGGAGGAGTTCCACTGCTTGGCTAAGGAGAAGGACAGTAGTAGGTGGCCAGGAGGCCATGCTGGTTTGTGGACCTGAAGGAGATTTTGGTTTGTGGATCTAAGTTGGCTGTTGGGTATATAGGGTTTTAAGGATGTAGTGAGAGATGGACAGTTTTTGGGTTTAAAGATGAGCTTGTGGGCAATGGAGAGTTGTAGGTAACTGAGGTAATTGGGGAGTTCAAGCCAAATGAGGATGAGGAGGGAGTGGCAGTGATGGGATGAGGTTTTTGAATTGGTTGCAAATTTGCAGATCTTGTGGTAGCAGGATTCAAGTTTGGATCATAAGCCAAGGTGGAGATTTGTGAACAGAGGGGCACCATACATCAGAGGGGGGAGCAGGAAGGTGGATGCCAGGGTTTGACAGATAGAGGGGCTGAGGAAGTGGTTGTGTCTGTAGAGGAGACCTATCTTTTGTTTTTTTTTTATTGCGGAGTGGATGTGGATATTAAATTTTAGTTCATCGTCAATGATGATACCAAGAAGCTTGGCGGTGGGAATGATTTCAATGGGGGTATTGTTCTGGCTCTGTACAGTGAATGAGGTTTTGTCAATAATAGAGTTTTTGGTAGAGGAGAAGATCATTAGTTTGGTTTTATTTGCATTTAGAGCTAAGTGGTTGGACTGCATCCAGGTTTCAGTTGTGGGGAAGGCTAATTGGGTTTTTGCAAGGAGCTTGGAGGATGAGAAGGCTGAGCAGATGACAGTTGAGTCATCTGCATACTGGATGACAGATGACTCTGGGATGGAGTGGAGAAAGTTGTTAATAAACAGGTTAAGGAGTAGAGGGCCAAGAACGGAACCTTGAGGAATGTCTGTGGATGTAGGGAGGAAGGGGGATGTTGAAGTTTTCCAATGGACATCTTGTTGGCGGTTGGACAGGCAGCTGGAAAACCAGGCTATGGTGGAGGGAGAGAGATGTAGGGTGGAAAGTTGGGATATGAGTAGGGTGTGGGAGATAGTGTCAAAGGTTTTTGACAAATCTAGGAATAGCATAGATACAAATTTGCCTGAGTCTCGTTCAGTGTTGATGGTTTCCAGAAAGGAAAGTAGGGCAGTCATAGTGGAGTGGCCAGGGTGGAAGCCATCTTTAGTAGGGGAGAGGAGATTGTTTTGGGTTAGGTCTGTCATTAGTTGTACTTGGATGGTTTTCTCTTGAATTTTAGAAAAAGGGGAAAGGATGGCAATTGGCCTGAAGTTGGTGGTGTCAGTATTCTTGCCACCTTTGTGTAGTGGGATGATGTAGGCATGGCACCAGATAGAAAGGATGTATGATACTTGTATGGATCTATTTATAAGAATAGATATGGCATAGGTGATGCTGTATGCAAATAGTTTGAGGAAGGTAGGTGGAAGATTGTCAGGTGCATTGCGACAGGTTTTGATTTTGAAGAGGAGTCTTTTTATAGTGCTTGTGGGAATGGGAGTAAGGCAGAAGGGTCTGGAGGGCATAGGTGACTGGGGTGGCGGTTGGGGTGGGAGGGGCTGGGGTTGGAGGAGGGTCAGGAATGAGTGGTTAAAGTAGGATATGGCATCATCTAGTGGGAAGGTTTTTAGAAGGGACCAGTCAATACACTTTAGGCATTCTGAGAAAGTTTGGGGATTGAAAGAGGAGAGGTTGCAGGTTTGAATGTAATGGTGTTGTTTTTGTAGAGAGATGGGAGCCAGTCTGCAAAGGTAGGTAAATGATTGCTGAGAGGATCTGGTATTATTCCAGCTTTGGTAATTATATTTGGATGTGTTGTTAGGATCCAGTCAATAACAGTACCAGTGCTACCATCTTTATTTGGTCTGGTTGGTGAATGAATTAGTTGGGAGAAATTGTATAGATTGATAGTGTAGGAAGGGGCATCAGAGTTAATAGTGGTCCAGCTGATGTTGGTATTACCAAGGATATAGGTTTCATTATTTATGTGGTAGGAGAACTAGGATAGGATGTTCTCAAGTGTTTTGATGTTATCACCTGGGTGCATATAGAGGGCAGCAATACATATGGATTTGTGGTTGTTTATTTTTAATAAGCCTATTGTAATTTCATCATTGGCAAAGGCTGGAATTTTATTGGTGTAGGGAGTTATGATATGGGAGGAAGAGTAGATTATAGCTACTCCACCTCCTTTTTTTGTGGGCCCTGTCATTGCGAATGATTTGGTAACCTGTGGTAGGATTTCGTGATCTTTTATGTAGGATTTGAGCCAGGTTTCAGAAATGGCGGTTATGTCGAGGTGGTTTTGGGAGAGCCAGGCATGGAGGTTAGGGATTTTGTTTCTAAGGCTTTGAGAATTAAGGGTAGTGAGGCAAATGTACTTAGCTTTTGTGGGTAGAGAGGAGGGTTTGGAGACATTAATGTTAGAGGTGGGTCCGGGGTTAGGGTGAATGTCGCCGGCAAGTGAGAGAAAGAATGGGTGAAGGAGTACAGTGCGGTAGTGTGGTGGGGATAGGTAATATGGTTGGAGTGAGACTAGTGTGTTTTTGGTATGACATTTAGGAGATGATTGTGGGGGTGGGGAATGGAGTAGCTTAGGTTTGAATAGATATGTAGTGTTGGAACTGAAGAGTTCATGTGAGATGAATGAGTAAGAGGGGGAGTGAGGATGATGGTATGAAGCAGTGGAGTGTGTAAATGAGGTATGGTAAGGGTTGGGAAACTGTGTGAGATAGGTAAGACAGGAGAGAGAGATTAGTAGGGCTAATGGGCTAATTGTAACTACTGATGAGTAGAGCATTGTAGGAGGAGTTGTAGAGTGTTAGGTAAATATGAAGTTTAATAGGTGGGTGGAGTTTGGCTGAGGCTAATTGTGATTGGATTGGAGTAGTGTTGGGTGGAGTTTGGGGATGTATAAAAGTACAGATAGTGGGGGTGGGTGGTATTTGGGTGCAGGGTAGGGGAGTGGAGTGAGTAAAGCTAAGAAGGCGTGATTGTCCAGAAAAAATAATCAGTGACTGAGACTCTGAAGCTGGGATAGAGCTACAGCCAGAGAGTAGGTTTTTCTGTTTTATATTTTCTTTTTATTATGTTAAGATTTACTCAGTAGGTATCAGGGAAACTTGAGAACAGGAGGATAGGTAAGTAAAATATGAATGAGTCCTACAGTCAAAAGGAACAGGCAGAAATTAGGGGAAATACAAAAGTCAAAAGAAGCAGGCAGAAATGAGGAGAATTTAAACTAGGATGATACTCTACTAGATAGGCTTAAAATAAGTTTACATGCAACCTAATTTAAACACTATGGTAGGGGAAGAGAAAAAAGGTAAGAATAATTTGGAAGTCATGGGGAGGATGCAGTGCAGCTGTCAGTACTGATGCAGAGCTCAACCATAAGGCACTACAAATACCCATTTGCTTAACAAAGCAATAGCTAGTGCTACTGAAAGGATTACAAGATAAAATTCAGTAGAGTATAGTTGAAAATAGCTGTTGTAAGCACCTGGATAGAAGCAGAGAGGCTGTGGAGGTGATCAACTAGAAGGCCAAAAGTTTTCTGAAGTTTATAATTTTTTGGAGTGTCCGTGCTCTCAAGTATGGGGAGGGGAACAAACCGGACCCACTATGTAGTCGCGATGTACAGACATTAAAGGAAAATAGATTAGGAAAAAATTGTAGTAAAGGAGTTAGACAACCTCAGTGAAACAAACTTAATATCAATGTCTTTTAGGTTGTATAGCAAACACTAGGCAGCAGAATTACTTAATAACATTCAAATAGTTCAATTATACCGCAGTTAAAATCAGTGGGACAGATTGCAGATAAACACAGAAAACTAATAATTCCAGTTTGTACAAAAACAGCAAAAATATATAAATTGACTGCAGAATAAAAATAGAAACACTAATTGTAAACTCACATGCAGCCAAGTAACTTGGTTCATACATATATAGCCCTGGTCTTAACAGGAACAGAAAACAAAAGCAAGATAAGGACGGAATGCATGGGTTCAGTTTAAAAACCCACATGCAGCTCCTGACACAGTGTTAGACCTCACAGGTCGAACTGAAATGTCAGCAGAACATTAACAATATATATGGCAAGGATAATATTCACTTAAGTAAAGCAGTAATAGTAGATGAAACAATAGCATGCAGTACACAGTAAACAAACAGTTCCAGCCACAAAATGCCAGCAGAAAATTAACAATATGTATGACAAGGATAGTATGCACTTAAGTAAAGCAGCAGTAGTAGGTGAAACAATAGCATACAGTACACAGAAAACAAACACAGTTCCAGCCACTATCGTTATAACATAAGATGATAGTTTCACAAATGTTTACACTGTCAAATATAGCAGTAAAAAAGGCTAAAAGTAGGTAGTTCTCTGTATGGAATCCTAAACTTTGTTGACAATACTCTCAAGCTCAATACTTGGTTCTTCTCTAGAGCTGCTCTCTGTATCACAGGACCTTTTTTCTCACCCAGTTAACAAAGTGATAGAGGTTCACATTGCTATCCAGGTAAAGCTTCATGAATGCTTAAATATCTATCCACTGGCCTTTCCTCATTTCACCACCAACCAGTGTAAGACCAGCGTAACCACCATAAATAGAAATAGAAATATTCCTTGCCCGACTTTCCTTTTTTCAAAAAATAATTATACTGACTCATCCCTTTGCTGGATCAACTTCAGACCCAGTCCCTTCCATTCAAACATGTGCCCTATGTTGGTAACTTTTGGTTTTCATTTTAATATCTTACATATAGTAAGATAATAGATTCATAGGTTTATACTAGGCTAATGTCCACTAGGGCCTTTATAAGCCTAGCTGTGCAACCCAAACGTATGCCAGATGTTATATAGTTTAGAAGTTTATATAGGGGTAAGTAGGGTTCCTATTAGATGACCGAAGACACATTCTTTCAAAAGCATCTTGGTCGAACTTGAAAAGATGAAAAGGCAAAATGACGAAGCAGCATATAAACAAATTCTTTCCCTGGGAAAGAAATCGCTTGGCCGCGTCCATTACTTTGCTGTTTTTGTCACTGTAGTGCGATCTTGGAGTTGGTATATTTAAGTAGGGGGGGGTGTGGGTGGCGCTTTATGTTATAAGTGTATTTTTTTTTTTGGAACAGCGATTTTTTTTCCCATGGAAAAAAAATCTCTGTTCTAAGCATTCGAGTTTATAAGCTTTCGCTTACATGGGGTCGATAAATCATCGTTTGCTTTTCTAAGCGTTCAATGATTTAATATAGACTCGGTAATTATTGGTTATGACATGATTTACTGACTGCCTCTGTTCATCAGAGGCAAAGGAGCCAGATCAGGGAGTGAAATTTCAGTTTCTCATCCAATGGTACAAGTTACACTTAAATAGGTTGGGGGGACGACTTTGTTTCACATGGAGTGGGAGACTATTGCAGAGATTGGCAGTTCTCTGAGATACCTATCAGTCTCTCCTACGTCCTATTTATGTTGCAAGCAAAAATTTAAGTCTTTAGATCTTGTAGTTCTGATGTTGTTTGTTTTACAGTTGTGCTAAAGGTTCATCACAGTGTGGTCCAGGGATACCTTGTATGCCAGGCATAGATTACCTCTCAGTTTTCTGTAGGAAACCAAGTATACAGATTGGGCTTTGAGGCAACCTGCATATGACATTGTGCTTAAGCCCTGTATTATTTTTGTAAAGAACCTTTATGGACATTCCAGTAGCTGCATGTGTCTAGTAAGGTACATACCAAACGGGACATTATACTCGATGACGGGACTGATGATGGCTGAGTGTACTGGTGTAATGACTTCCCTGGATCTAGATGCCATGCTCTTACTTAGTTGAGCAACATAGAAGGATTTTCTTACTGCCTTAGACACGTTTATCAAAGGTGAGTTACTGTCTATATGTGTTCCCAGACCCCTGACTAATAGGTCTTCTCTTAGGGGTGTTTTATTGATGACAGTTTCATGGGGTGGCTGACTTCCCAAAAGGTACTGTATTGCATTTCTTGGCATTGAGTTTTAAGCTGTGGCTTTGGCAGCAGTCATCTGTCAGTATTAGACCTTCCTGTAAGATGTTAGTATCTTGGAAGGATGCTATGACTACTCCCACTTTGAAATTATCTGTGAACTTGGTCAGCCAGAGGCCCTTGACAGTGGCATTGACTTCTGAAAAGTATATACTAAAGAAAAGCAGGCCCAGCATGAATCGCTGAGGGTCTCCAGTGGTAACTTGCCTCTTTGTGGAGGTGGTTTCACTAATCCTAACTTCCTGGGTCCTATCTGTTAGCCAGCTGGATAACCAGCATGTTATATAGGGGTTTATGCTTAATTCCAAAAGTTTGTTAACAATGCCCGAGTGGGGGTACTGTATCAAATGCCTCAGCCATGGCAGGTAGGCAGTATGCAATGTTTTACCCTCATCAGTTGCCTTGGTGACTTTCTCAAAGACTTTCACCAGGTTCCGTAGGTATGACTTTCCTTTGACAAAGTCAAAATGGGATGTATCCAATGTCTGACGGTCTCCTATGTCTTAACTGATCATTTCAATGATAATTCTTTCCAAGACTTTGCATATAAGATTAGTCACACTAATGGGCATTACTTTCTGGGATCTGTTGATGGTCTGCCTTTATGAAGAGATATGACCATTACAGTCCTCATTTCTTATAGCACGAAACCTGTTTTGAGACTACAATTAAATAATAACTCCAGTGGCCCTGATAGGTCATATTTTAGACTATTCAGAATCTTCTTTCACACACTTACATCATTCATATATTACAAATCTCCTTCATTTTCTTTTAATACTCTTTATATTCAGAGAAAGTAAAGAAAACTATCCCTTTCTTTCTTTTTTGTATCTTTCTTAAATGGCTCCCTGTTGAAATGTTGACACTCAAAATGTCGAGTGCTGACAAGCCAAAACAAAGACAGAAAATCCAGTAAAAGAGTGAATCTTGAAGATCGCTATTCTCCTTTAAACTTCTTTTTTTTTGCAGAGAGGCAAGCCCCTCTGTACACCCTGACGTGGGGGTAACTCCCCCACACCACCTTAACTTGTATATACCAAGTCTTAGATTGCCATACTGAAGAGAAAAAGGGAGTATTATGAGAAATAGGCATCTCAGACTTGGTATATGTAAAAACATTTTTTCTGACATGTAGTCTCCATGTTTTGAGACACTCTAACGGGTTCTGACATTTCAGATGGTTACCTTCTTAAATTCCACCTCAATTTCCTTTTTCTGTCTTACCGTGTCACCTGTTGAGTTGTTTATAATATCATACTCTTCCTCACCATCCTCTTCTGGCTGCAAGAACTCAGATCTGATTTCTACACATACTTTTGTAGTGCTTATAATATTTTCACTAGTCATTTCAACTTTTGTATTTAAAGCAACATCTCTTTCACTTTCAGATTCAGCCTTGTCCTCTTAAAAAAAAAACAGTACCTCTCCCTCAGACTTTATTTCATTTTCAGAAATAATATGTTTATCATCTACTTCATTTCACATCTTTTCATTCTCCCTTCCAACTTCCTCTCCTTTATTACAGTCAAACCATAGGTATCTTTCTTTTAAACATCTTGAATATTTCATTTTAATGTATGGCCCTTTTTATTACATTGACTACAGCATCTCCTTTCACAGTCATTTATTAATTGTTTTTCATTTCTGCAGAAGTAGCACATTTTCTATTGCTCCCATATGTTATTGTACTCTTTTTTTACTCATAATTATTACCCCTTCCTGACCATTGCACAAATCTACACTCCCACCCCCTTCCACTTCCTCATCACATCAGCTGCAGTTACCTTCCTCAAAGTCAAATAATACATTCAGGTAATCTGTGACAGCTACCTGTCTGAACTTGTATTTAAGGTGAAGTATGAGGCAAAAGGAAGCCTGCCTGAGCTACAAAATGCTCAAGTCCTTGACTTCAAAACAGTAGTCTTCGAGTCCTTGGGACTTGAGCACTTGTAGAATTTCTAGGTGTGGATAAGCTATTGGATCTTCTTATGAAAGCCTAGAAGCTTAGGTTACACAAGAATGGAATATGCTTTATATTGTTATCCACATTATCCCAAGCCTCATCCATTACCCATGCTGCAGTCCATAAGTTACTTTCATCCACAAATATATGTCCAGCTTTGATGTTTACACTTAAGCCCTTAACAATTCTTTAATTTCAGTCCCTTCAACCACATCAGTTTCAAATTTTACAGCCATTTTCTTGAACATATTCACATTTGTGAAAACATATTCATTTCAAGGGTACAAATCCATTTGTTCTCATTCCCCACAGGACCTTGCCAGATGATTCCTCTGCCTGCATCCAGTTGTGAGGGAAGGAGACAGGCATTCCCATGCTAGAGATTAGCCTTACAGCCCATTTTTCCTGCCAAGGAAGCCTTACCAGCTCATCTGTTCCCCCAGTGGTGAGAGGAGGTTGGTAAGGAGCAGACCAGTTTGCTGGTATTGTCAGGTGGCTTCACATCAGTGGTGTGTTCCCCCTCCCACCTGGCAGCTCCTTATGTTCCACTGCATGCTGCCACTTGTGAGGAGCATGCCACCACACACACACTGAATCCCTTGGTTTGTGAATTGCACAATGACAGCACATGCTCCCTAGGTCCATGTTGTACAGGTACAATACCTAGTGCCACTAGGGGGTCACACAAGTGCAGAACAGCTGTTGCCTTCTTCTCCACAGGATGGGTGAGCTGTCAATGGCTGCTAATTCCCATCCTGCTAAGTCAACTCCTATATTCACCCAAGCCTCTAATTAATCACAGTTTGTCTGCACCATACTCAGGGCTTAATGCTGCTTTGTCCTGGAGCTAGCAATTCATATTTCTTTTCAAGTGGCCCAGTAAATTTTTCTAATTTATTAGCATTTGTTTATTGAGAAAGTCGACTGAACCATGACAGGTCCCTTTTCGGTGGACGTTTGGGGAGAAAAACTCCACAGTTAATCCTTACAAGATGTAATACAATATATTACAACACAGCAAATGTGAAATATTACATACATGATACAACAATTAGTATAAAATTAGTATATAAAGAAAATAAACCAGAAATGAGATAGATCCTGGAAATCATTATATTCCTCAGAGTTACATTTCAGTTTTACTAAGTAGCAATGATAATGTTAAGAACTTCCATTATGTTATTACACAGGTGCAATGGAATATGTGTATGGTATTGCTATTGGATTGCAGACTATTTGGTAAGAATTTATAGGTGTAGCTTAAGGTGTTGGGTCTTCTGATGAAAGCCCATAAGCTTAGATTACACAAAAAGACCAAAAGGACACTATAGATACGAGATAGATGAATATAGTTGTAGTAACATTTAGCCAGCAGAAGTGTGGGAGGAGCATAGTGTGGAATCCAAGAGGTGGGTCCTAAGGTTTGCTTTGAAGTATTTGGGATTTATGATTTTTAAGTCTTGTGGGAGAGTATTCCAACATTTGGATTCATATAAAGAGTGTTTGTTTGATCTACAAACTTGGGCAAGATATGTTATATAGACCTGAAAGATCTGGATGGGGAGTACCATAGCATTACTGTCTTCATTGCTGGACATTTGTTTGGATTTTGAAGTATACTTTAGGCCAGTTTAACTTGGTTGAATCTTTGATAGATGGGGAATTCCAACCAGTTTAGTCAGTTGAGTGTGAGACAATGATGAGGTTTACTTGGAAGGTGGGTTACAAATTTTGCTATTTTATTATAACATTATACCAGTTTTGTTAAAAGTGAGGAGTTGACATAACTGAAAGAATTAAAAGTCGTCATAGAATCTTTCATTCCCTGAACGAATTAAGAAACTTTAAAACCCATGGGTGCAACTAATTTATTCTAAATTGTGTACCCATTTACTGCAATATCCCTCTTCATATTCTCATAGCTCTTTCTTTACATGTTTAGCAACAACTGCAGTATAGGAGTGAGTGTACAGTTCTTGTTTAGCAGCGCCTTCTACTGACCTGTTCAACTATTTATTTTTCCTCTGGCTGCATTGATACTCTTTCCTGTCCATTGCACAAATCTACATTCCTACTGTCTCCTTGCACATCCACATCTTTTATATCCCCAACAGTTATATCCAGAATTACTTTTTTTCAGCCAGATGTATTGTAACACCCCAAGACATGGCAGCAGTGTTCTCCAGTTCTTCTTGAGATGGTCCCTTATAACCTGTATGTGTGGAGCCACATACATAACTGGGGAGGACATAGAACCCCACACATAATGCGGCTGCTCACATCAGTCAGCAGTGAGAGGGGTAGTGCTTAAAGAGAAAATGCTCCAGCTGTAAATGTTAGTGAAGGCTTCAGTCAAACCTTTAGCCAGCCAGGAAAAGTGAAAGTTCTGGGGGATGTGACAGGCAGCAGGCAGCAGATCCATGATGTGACGACCCTCCTGTTTGGGTCCCTTCAGCTGCTAGTCTTTGACACAGGGCAGGGTCAAAGAAGGCTGATGATCCATGGATCACTGTGGCACCCAACAGCCTTCATACTTGTCTGAATGACAGCTCCATCTGGTCAGCTCTCACCTAAGTTGGTGTCTATTTTGCCAATGATAAGTAATGAATAGGCTAAGAATGATTGGAGGGAGATGCTGGTCAATGTGTGGTCTGGAAACAAAAAGCACACATAAAAAAAGAGTTTTGCTCGTTCTTAACCCGTGGGCTACTTTGATTTTGCCAGAACTAAGCAGATGTGCTTTCTGGAGTTGGGGGAGGACTATGAATCTACAAATTTTGTTGTTTGTTATGTTTTTTTTTTAACTAGAAAACATTGGCATATTTTTTTAAACTAGAAAACATTGGCATATTCAAGTTAGGATATTAGAATGCCTTTTCCACTCATGTTCCTGCTTTCAGAAGAAATGAAACAATAATATCTTTCTGACACAAAATAATGATTTATTAATGTTGCCTTGTTTTATTCTGTGTGTTAGATAAAGGTAAGTGATTAAACTAGAGGAGATTAAATAATTGTTTTTTTGCTCAAAAACAGTTGCCTTATTTTTATTCTAAGTGGTACTTAAAGGTAAGTGATAGATCTAGCCAAATCACTAGATATTTAAAATGACAAGTAGTTTGAACTGAGGATTAATCTTGTAGTAGATGGCCCATTAACGGTGTACAGATAGATGTTTTTGATTTTCTTCCAGAAATCATTGCTTTGATCTTGTTAGACTGATAAGCAGTCCTTTATTGCAAAACCAGGAAGAAAGTCTTTTAAAGTCAGATTTGAGTTAAGTTTTTATCAAAGAAAGATAAAATGAGGATTGGTAGATAATTTCATCTACATAAAGAATTGTTTTGACTTTGGGATGGTCATCATGGAACCTGTTAATAAAGAAGGAGAAGGACTGATCCTTGAGGTGTACCCTGAAGTAAAAGGTCTGGGACCACATGTGATCTAGATTTTACTTTAATATATATTTTCAGGAAATAGCTTGAAAAAATCTTTCACTTCAGAATTGAAACTGACATAAGAAGTCTATATTTGACCATATTTAATATTTTACTAAGGTCAATAAATAGAGCTCTAGTCAGTTGACACATCCATATTTTTAAATATATAACTGGTTAAGGACCAGAGGGCTTTATGGTGATTTAACCTCTCTAAAAGCCATGTTGGTACCTAAAGAGGATCCCATCGTTTTGTGTATAGTGGCATGCTTGTTTATAGATGATTTTTTTCTAGGATTTTTCTGACCACAGGAAAGAGAAATAGGCATGCAGTCAGATACATATATTTGTAGTTAGAGATTTTTGGGAGTGGCCAAACAATTGCTTTTTCTGTTTATCAGGCAATGTGTTTTTATGACTAATGAATTAAATAAATAGAGGAAGAGATAAGCAATATGGGGTTTGTAGATTTTAAGAAAATCACAAGAAGATACCATCAAAGCTGAAATTTTATAAATGAGATCAAGAATTTCATGTCTGATTTTCTTCAGCTATAAGGAAGGAAAGCATGTTTAACTGGAAAAAGTCAAAGGGAGTGATCAGTGAGAGCAGAAGCCTGGTATTTGCAGGAAATTTGGAGAAACGTGAGTGGAAATCTTCTAGGCCTTTTGAGGTTGGAGTAAGTTTGAGAGGAGCATTAGCAAATAGTGACTCTCCCATTTATGACACCTGACTTCTTTCCAGAAATATTTTGGATGGTTAAGCAGTGAGACCTACTTTTCCAGTATAAAGATATATTACATAGACAAATTCTTTTCAGAAAGATTTCTTAGATAAAATATTTCTGAGTTTAGGAAGGGGACATTTTGAATATATTTTTAACCACGAATCAAAGCCTGTTTGAAACCACAACTGTACCAAGTCATAAGCATTAGACCACAAGGGAATCCTACTGAAATGCGTGAAACTGTGTTGTAACCCCACCCCGATACATACACACACACACACACACACACACACACACACACACACACACACACACACACACACACACACACACACACAATGTCTTGTTACAGTTCTATTTTTCTGCGATAGATCAGTTCCCTGTAAGTATGTAAGTAAATGAAAGAATGTTAACTATCCATCTCTGCATATATTCTTTGTAAGTATGTTTAATCATCTCTAGCTCTCCTACCATTTTGATACATTGTGTAACCAATGCAGTCAGAATTAGGCACTGACAAACACCTGTTTGGTTATGTATCTGGTCTGCTGATCTATACAGAACTATAGTAAAAAGAATCTGTAATTTCCTTTTTCAGAAATAACACACTATGTCTTGTTTGTCGTTTTTATTATAAGATTTGCTTTGATCCCTTCCTTTTCTCAAAGGATTATCCCTACATTTCCCTTCCTGTCTGTCCTTTAGATTGTGCAAACTGGTATGTAGTTGTTAGTCTTAGATCTCTTGATTTGTGTTTGTACAGCTGGTGCAACTTCCAGATATTCCACTTCCATTAAATAGGCATAGTTAGAAAATCTGTGTTCCAGACTATATGCATCAGTTTTGCTGCCTTCACCATATTAATGGCTTTACTCTTTTTGTTCATAGGTTTATAAGTATATACTTGGTTAACAACCACCAGGGCCTTTATAAGTTTAGCCATACAACCTAACCCAAATGTGTCCCTATCTATCATGAGCATATATCATCACTGGTATTTATTAGGAGGGAGTGTATTAGTTACAAAGTTTCTAGATGTTATGGGGCGTATGGCAGTTTGGGCATTACTGTCTGCCTCTGTCTGTCAGGGACATGTGGATCAGACCCAGAGTAATTTCCGATTTCCCATCCATTGGTCATGATTAAGTTTAAATAGGGTTTGCGATGGAATCTGCTTCACATGGATGAGGAGCCTTTTCCAGAGCATGGGGATCCTCTGAGATGCATATCTGTCTTGCCGACGTGTCTTATTTATTTCACAAGCAAAATTTAAATTCTTACATCTAGTGGTTCTGATGCTGTTCATTTTGCAGATGTGCAAAAGACCCATTACAGCTGGGTCTGATGATGTCTTGTATGCCAGTTACCTGTAGGAGACCAAGCATGGAGATAGGGCTTTAAGGTGATCTGTACAGGACAACGTGTTTATAGCCTGGATTCTCCTGGTATGCATATATCTAGTCAGGTACATGCCAAAGGGGGCATTATACTCAATAATGGGTTTAATAAGGGACGAATAAAGTGGATCTAATTTACTCAATACCAATGTGTTCAAATGATTAGCAGCCCTGCTTTACAGGTGAGGTTATGATTTCTCTTTGTCATCAGTACATTTCTGTTCTCTTAATGACACATTAAAACTATTATGTAACAATATGAAGAATGATTTAGTGTACCATGGTCTGTGCACACTATAAAGGTAAACGTGTTGCTATGTAATGAGTGTTGCATTGTGTGTTATGCTGTTTTATTTATATATGTTTATGTGAAAGTGAATTAATATAACATTACTTATTTAAGAACATAATGTGTGCCTGCATAGGCTGGTGCCATCACAGAATAAAGTTCAGAACTATGACAGCTGTGAGTGCAATGGCATAATTATATGCATGCCTCTTAATGCTTTTTTTTTCACTTTTAGAAATGATTCCTTTTTATACTAAGCAGCATATTGCTGTCTCAAGAGTTAAGTTTACCAGTGTGCCAAAAAAAATCTGCTTTCTAGCAATCAGATCTCTCCTTTTTCAAGACCAGATAGTTTGACATCTTACAAATCTTTTAATGAGTCACCATAGTACTGGAGTCAGAAAGGGCAGCTTATGCCTGTGAAAGGATATTTATCTCACTGTTGCCACCAGTTATGTTAGAAAAATCAGCAGTTTGCAACATCAGTACTACCCTAGCTAGTTGTAAAGGTGACACTGCTGTTACCAATGTACTGCAGATCTGGATTACCAACCTCCATTTTATCTATTTCTCTCCATGGATCTAACACTTTTTAAACAGGTAGAAACAATATTGATTAAATTACTTACAGAGGAATGCCTTACAGGATGGCATATATTGTAATGAAAGAACAACCAAGAAAAGAACAGAAAATTTGCATAGGACATAATGTTCTCTGAAAACAATCAGGGTTTTTCCCAGCTGTGAGAGCTTTAAAGCTAATATAAAACCAATTACACTTGAAGTAATATTTTCTCCATTTTTTTTAAATGCAATGGGGATATTAATATAAACAGGTGTTTTCCCCTCTTCTCCTCTCTTTTTCTTTGTTCAGTTTTAAGAAATGTAGGCACTGCAATGAAAAAAAAGAGGAAGAGGGGAGAGAGGAAGGGTCTGATTAAGACAGTATGACAAAAGAAAAATCAGCGTGCATTATCCAGTAACAAGTTTATTACAAAGCATGTAAATGAAAAGGAATATTGAATATTATAAGGCTTTTTTCTGGTAAACAGGTACTCTCAGCAGTTTTGTGTCTAGTTTGCATTTCACTAGAAGACAATTTGATAAAGAAAAATGGCTTGGAGAAAGTGTTTCTGAAAGCATTCAAGTGTTTTCTTAGCTGGGGGTGCTATAAAAATAGACAAGATCAAATAGCACTTACCAATAGCATAGACTGTACTATGCTTCTTAGCATGACTAACCTTTATTTTTGGTTAACTCTAGCCTGTCTGTATGGCTATCAACTTGTTAGGAAGGAAAACTTCAATATTTGGAGATGTACATAGTTTTGTGTGTTATTATGAAGTTAATAGATTTTTTTGGGGGGGGGTTGGGGTTGGTTTGTTCTGGTCTGAGAGCTTTCAAAAAAACAAAAAGTTATGTAAGATGTGGCATAAGTGCAAATGGATATGACAAGAAACAACTGTATAAAAGACCAACTTGCCGAACAGTATATGCATGTAACATAAAAGATGGAACTACACATTTAACAAAAAAGCAGTTGTACATAAAAAGTGGTAATAATAACTATATAAGAAAATGATGCTTTCTGTAATGTCTTTCAATCTGAATGGCCTTACAGATAAATATAAAAAAGAAAGAGTAGTGGATTATATTAAAATGTAGAGTGCAGATAGCTACGCTACAGGAGATACACCTGGAAAGAACTGAACATGTGAATTTGATAAAGAAAGGTTTTCGGGATGGTTATTCAGTGGAATATCTGGGGCAAAGGAAAAGAGGAGTACTTATATTAATTGCAAGAGGAGCTCTAATAGTGATATAAGAGGGAAAAAGGATAGTAATGGAAGATACATAGTAATAAGGGGCTACTGGCTAGGGAGGAGGATTATACTGGCATGCATTTACATTCCACCTAAAACTGCTATAATGGAGCTTAAGAAAATTATAGGAGAAATAATCAGCTTTCAGCAAGGAATATTACTTGTAGGTAGAGACTGGAATTTTGTTTGCAACAGTGAAGATGTGTCTGGTCAGGCCTAAAAGGGAAAATATAACAAAGGAGAATCGATTTTTGAAAAAATTTATGTAAATGGTTGGCTTGGAAGATGCAAATTCACTACTAGGAGTTTGGAGTGAATTTACATATTATTCACCGAGATACAAAAACTAGGTTAGGCTAGATACATTTTATATTTCTCAGGAACATGTGAATTTAATTGAAGTTCTTGAAACACACCCAATAACTATTTCAGATCATGCACAAATAATAACTAAAATAAGAATGCAAGATAATGAAATAAAAATGAGACACTGGCGCTTTCCCACCTAGCAGTTGAAAAGAGAGGAATTTAAGGAATGGGTTTTGGAATTAATTCAGGAGCTACTAGAGAAGATAACATTTTCTTCAGAAATATAGCTAAGGAATGGGATAAAATTAAAAGTGGAGTTTAAAACTAGGGTGGAAATAAAGGAAAGGGAGATATGGTTAAGAAGTAACAAGAATTATTTAGAGGGACTGACAAATGTTAAAGTATTGCAAAATAGGGGAACCTCTCAGAACAAGAAAAGGAGCAGCTGCAGAATGCTAAACAGAAAATAAGGGCTTACCTTGCTAATATGCACAAGTTTAGAAAGATTGCTGTTAAGCAACTGTTTTTTGATAATAATTCTAGAGCACAAAAACTTTTAGCATGACTCGGGTAACAGAAAGTGGAAAGGGCTGTACCAAGCTTAGGAAACCTACGTCCTACAGAGCAACACAGTTAAGACTCTTATACATAGCACAAGCAGGAAAACTATAATTCAAAGTGGAAAGGAATGATGATGATACAGGGAAGAAGCTCAAGAAATAAGGAGAGATTGGGATTTTGGATGCAGACTCTTAAGGAGAACAAAAAAATCATACAGTGTATTATATTCATAAAATTGCAGAGAATATTCTAAGAACTAAATCAACATAAGAATGGAGATTAGAGATTCTGCCAATACGGATGACTGTGGTTAGGGATACAGATAATAGGCAAGAGGGCCCTGGAGTTTATTGGAGAAACCTGGCAAAGGAACCAATGTATTGGGAGGAAATAACAAGAAAGGGAAAGGTAATAGAAAGGGAAGAGGCCAAGAACTTATTTGGACTGTAGGTTAGAGATTGCCTTCCCTATCAAGGATTGATGTCAGAGTATGGGCAAAGAGAAAGAAATAGGGTGGTCCTAAATGAAAGACCAGCACTGGCAGAGTTTTTAATAGAATCTAGAACAGAAGGTGCTGCTAAATAAGGAATAATTACTAAAGCATATACAATATTGCATGATAATTATAAGAATCAATCAGAGCAGCTTAGAAAGGCTTGGGAAGAAAGATTAGATAAGCAATTCACAAAGAGACAATGGGGGATATATGTATATCTCCCAAATATGCAACAAAGTCTATAAGATTTAGGATATTTGCCTAGAAGTGTTTACATAAGTATTTTTATACCCCAAGTAGACTCCAGAAAATTTTTCCTCAGGTAGACAGCAAATGTTGGAAGTGTGACAAGCATGAAAGAGGTGGCTGAGAACATATTTTTTGGGAGAGTAAATAGCTGGCAGACTTTAGGGATTCCCCATGCATTGCTCTGTCAGAGATGCTGGGTGAGGGTATTGGATTGAATTTTTTTGACCTATGATACAGAATCAGAATTGCCTAGACATAGTAAAGCCATGCTGATTCTAATTATGCTGGCTGCCAAAAAAAGCAATTACTAGAAAATGGAAATCAAAGTGTAGACCAACATTACTAGAAGTAGTGACTATAGTAGCAGAGATAAAACAACTGGAACTGGGATCTTTAGAAAAGGGAATGTGCAAACTGCATAAGAAAAAAATGGGAATTGTGGGAACAGTATATGCAGAGAAGGAACATGGTTTAAGAGGCAGGATTTGAATGAGGCGTATAATGCTTAAATGACAATGACTGGATAGATTATACGTGATGTATAATGTTTGCAACTACAATTATTTCAGTGGTGTCTGTGATATATAATGTTTGCAACTAAAGTGGTGTCAATGTTGTTTGATTTTCATTTATATAAATGTAAGATTGCCTATGTCATAAGTGATAATTTAATAAAGATGTTTATTGAAAAAAAAGAATACATTAGGTAATTTAATGACATTTGTCTGAAGTCCTCATGGCACCTCAACAAACTCAGAATAGCTTTGTGACATCATGTAAAAGAATGGAAATATCGTGGAGTAGGACTTCCTGAGTGGGAGATATATGCCATAGGCTTGGTTATTAAAATAATAGCATTATGGTAACATTTTGATGATTCAGTCAGTTGTAAAAAAATGCATCAAATCATTTGGTTAAGTAAAGAAAAAATATATTACTATACAACATATACATATCTTGAATTATAATTTGAGGTAGAGGTTAAGGAAATATTTATGTAAAAACTCCAATAATCCAACAGATTGCCTCCAGCACCTGCTTCAGTCCAGCCTTAAATAACTCATACATGAAACATTTCAAGGTCAGACTTTTAGAACACATATGTGAATGTGACATAATTAATGGTAGACAGGAGAGCTCTATAGCTGAGCATTTTAAAAATTTCTATGAAGTTTTACAAGCAACTATATTAGAACAGATAAAGGTTTACCAATATGGTGGTGTCTAGATAAAAAAAATTGATTGTCACACACACACACACACACACACACATATATATATATATATATATATATATATATATATATATATATATATGCGCGTGTGTGTGTGTGTATGTGTGTGTGTGTATATGCATGTATATATATATATATATATATATATATATATATATATATATATATATATATATATATATATATGAATATAATAGCTTGGTTCCTTATGGGTTAAATTTAGAGTGTAGTTGGAGGTTTCTGATTGAATTGGTTAATTGTATGATTGCTTTTTACATGGATACAGTGTATATAAGGCAGGTGGTTGTTTTAAATGTTTGTACTCCTTGAAGGCTGTGATAGCCAAGACATTATAAACAATAAATACTTTTGGACACTGGCTGGTTGTTTTGTTCATTTTGGTGGGATTTATTGGTTGTGCTGTACAGTTTTACATCATGGCCAGTGATCCTAATGTCAACCTGCCTCGTATTTTTCATTATTCTAATGTGGATATTACACAACATTCTTTGGATAATTATCTGAACCATTCAGGGGAATGGATTGCTGGTGTGGACCTTATTTTGTATAGAAGAGAAGGTATTACCAGGTTTTGGGATAACTGGGAAAATGATAGGAATCAGCATTGTGACAATCCATTTAATGTGGTTGGTCAGAATTATACCTCCATGCTGCCACCAGAAAGTCAGGTAGTGTTGGAACAATTGGAGAAACTAATTTTTAAAGAAACTGCTGTGATTTTTAATGTGCAGAGACTTTAGAGATATATTATAGGTTCATAGGTTGATACTAGGCTATCTGCCCTAGGGCATTTATAAGCCTAGCAAGAGTGTGTTTGGCTTTTGCCACCCTTTTAGATTAGTTGACTGTGCCTCTGTATAGTAGGTCACAGAAGATAGCCCTTTTAAGGTTAGTTTACTGTGCCTCTGTCTAGTAGGGACACAGAAGAGATCCCAGGGGTAAACCTAAGATCTCCCATCCACCAATTAGAAGGGACATGGAAGTCATGTGAGGTTCCAACAGGAAGAAAGAACTGGTAATAATCATGGCAGCTCATTTTCTGTGTCGAAGGGTCAGGATATTTCATTTAAAGGAGAAAACAGAAAGCATGAAAGTTATCCTCCTATTCCAGCAGAACAAAATACAGAGGAATTTAATCAGAGATTTCAGAATAGTACACTGGGTTTTTGAGGTGGTTTCCAGGGCAGAAAATGGCAACGTGAACAAGGGACTTGGGTCCAGAAAGATTTTTAGCCCTATCAACATTCAAAAAGAGGTAAATTTTAATTGTTTACCTCATAGACTGATAGAGAACAATAATTATGTGATAAATTTGTCAGGCATAATTTTATCTAATGAAGAAACTGCAGTATTAAATTGTGGATTAAAGTTTACGTTTACATGATATTAAATGCAATATTTTTAAACTTGTTAGGAAGCCTCATTTGAAATATTTTTTTAGAAATTCTGTTTTACAAGATGATGTTTATGTTAGTAATAATGAACAGAGGGAGAGTGATGTTAGTACTGCTAGTTTTTATTTGTGTTATTCAGATTGGGAAAGCAATGCTTATTGTTTACTGGACACCAGTTATATTGAGTCTAAGAGTACCTTTATGCCTCCTTTTCTCAATGAAGGGGTCCAACAGTTATCTTCTATGTTGAATTTTGCTGTGGATAAAGAATTTGATAAATTTCAACAACAGTTAGGAAATTTCAGATATAATTTAATCAAAGGGGAGTGGAGGGGATTGAAAGTTCTGAGTGAACGTAGAGATTTGGTACTTAAACCTGCTGGTAAAGGGAATAAAGTAATTTTAATGCTTTATGTGCAATATTTTGATATGTGTTATGAACACTTGTCAAATGATGAAATTTACTGTATAGTGGATCCTTCTGTATATACTACAGCCTTAAACTATTGAATAAAGGTTTTAGGTTGGGATATTTCTCCAAGTTAGATGTGGAGAAAAAAATGTAACCATGAAAGTTGCAGTATGGTATATTTCTATTGTCTACCTAAAATTCATAAAGATTTGTTGAATCCTCCTGGTCACCCTATAGTTCAAGCCAGAAATTACTTCCTTCAGAATTTGGGTCTTTTCCTGCATTTTTATTTGTTATCTAAAGTTACATATCTGCTCTCATATGTAAAAGATGTTTTTGATGTTTTAGAAAAAATTACTAACATCCAGTGGATCAAAGATATGTTTTGGGTTACACTGGTCTGGACGTTAAGAGTCTTTATACCAGTATTAATCACAATTTTGGTATTGAGGCTCTATGTTTATTTCTGAGGGCGATCCCTGTGACAGAATATGTCATAGAATTAGTATATTTATGCTTAAATAATAATTATTTTGAGTTTAATGGACATCTATACCATCAAAAACAGGTTACAGCTATGGGGCAGCTTTTGCCCCCATGTATGCGAATCTATGTATGGGCTTGTTTGAAACAGAATATATATATATATCTCAGATAGAATTCTATCAGCATTATGTTTTTAAATACTATAGATTTATAGATGACTTAATATTTTTATACAAGGGATATAGTGAGTGTGTGAATGATTTTGTGTTTAAGTTACAACACAATAGATTCAATTTACAATTTGATGGTTTAAATGTGAATAAGAAAGTTCTTTTTTGGATATGATGGTTGATATAAGCAGTGGTAATGATATCAGAACCACTGTACATGAGAAATTCCATGAAGGTACCCAATATTTATACACTTATAGTTGTCACCTTCCCCATATTTTACAAGCCCTGCCATATGGTAAACTTTTAAGAATCCATCGACTTTGTAATAATGAAGTAGATTTCAGGATAGGGAAGGATAGAACTTTGAGAATGTTTATTGATAGAGGCTATCATAGAGAAATGTTGCAGTAATATGCTAGTATGCTGGGAAGGGAACCCAGGGGTAGATATCAAAGGAGTAGGGCACAAGGGTTAGATAACAGAATAGTGCAAAGTGACACAGAAAGAATGTAGTTTGTCACTATGTATAGTGTTTTTAGTTCTAAGTTAGTGGATTTGGTTAAATTGTATTGGAGTTATTTAGAATCCCTTAGAGATTTTTTTGGAGTGGGGGTGTTTGGCCCCAAGGTTCTCATACAAAAGAGGGAAAAGTATCAGAGATTTTTTGGTCTATGGTAGATTTGTTGCAACCTTGGATAATGTTTCTGGTACAGTAAATAAAAAAGGCACAATGAGCTGTGGGAAATTTAAATGTAAGTGTGTAGTAAACAGTTCCCCAAAAATTATTGGAGTTAGATTTCTAGTGCAGAGATTTTTTTTGGTTGTGATACTGAGGGCATTATATATGCCCTTAGGTGTTCTTGCCATACGTTTTATATAGGGGAAAGCAAGAGACCTTTCAAGTCAGACTTTTAGAACATGTACGTGACATAATTAATGGTAGACAGGAGAGCTCTATAGCTGAGCATTTTAAAATATTTCATGGAGGTAAAGCAGAACATTTACAAGCAACTATATTAGAACAGATAAAGGTTGACCAATATGGTGGTGTCCAGATAAAAAATAGATTGTTACATAAGGAATATATGTAAGTTATGCACATTATTGTAATGTTTATGTAAACTTTATTATCAGGCCTTTTGTAAATTTCTAATGTTCTCATGTAAAGCACATTATTATAATGTTTGCATAAAACTTCATTGTCAGATGTTTTTCTTTTTTGTAACTTTGTAATAACTATCTGGAGCTTTTCTCCTCAGGCCACTGAAACAGGCCACTGGCTCAGCTGGACTAACCTGGTTTACAAATGACAACTAAATAAATAAAATAAGATTCTGCTTATATAAACAAAATATTAAACATATTTAGAAATGTTATATATAAATACCAATAGATAAAAGCATGGCATTTCACATTATTTCCAATATCATTTACAATGGAATGTATATACAGTCTAAATTTTATAAAAATTCTAAGCTTAAAAAATAGGGATTTAATCTTTTGGAGAGACTGATGTGCTTAGCACAGGCTATTCAATTTGTAAACATGATTTGGATATGGAAAACTTGCTTGTAGTACAAACCAATTGAGAATTCATAACATTTAATGCTGATTTAATGTCAGATATAATGAAACAAATAATATCTACCCATTACTGATTTTAAAACAACTTCAAAACAAATAGCAAGGCAAGGAGATCATAATTATGCAAAACATATAAAATAATTAAGAACTATCAATTATGTGTCAAAGGTAACTATTTGGATAATAATCTCCAAATGACTGGCTCTTCTATAACTGCAAGATATACAAATAGTTTGATATCCTAAAAAAACTACATCATCTTAAATTTGGAGATTATTCTGTAGGAAAGTTTTTGCATAGATCTTTCATCATTTTATATAAAACTATAATTGTACACAAAAAGGAAGGTATTAGTTGTTGGAGGTGTAAATCCTTAATCAAAATAGACTGGCAACATATGCTTTATGATTGCAAAGTTCTATTGCCTTTCTGGGAAAAATAATCAATGTTTCCTGCAAACACTGTGATCTGATAAATTATATTAACTAAGCCTTTGTTTAATGCTTCAGTTCTTGGATGTGTACTCAAGTCTCAGTTATCACTTCTTTGGCAGTTATTAATAATATCCAGGAAAATGACTACAACGAATTGGAAAAATTAGGTTATACTTTCATTTCCAGAATTTACAAGTACTCCTGAGGATTCAATAAACTCTGTGCGGGCTTAGCATAAAGCCTATGTGGATTTTCCATGTTTGCATGATGAGCAGCAGTGCTAATTACATATTCATACCATGCACTGTGTTTAAACATAAACAAGCATGGTTTCTTGGCTAGCAACAGTGTTGCCAGACAGGAAATTGTGTAAAGCAACATGGACAGCAGTAGACATGTAGACCTGTTTACTTATGGGCAGTCTAGGTCTGCGCAATTGCACAGAATGCCACAATGATTACCAGAGTTAATAATATAGCAGTGTATATAGCCCAAACACAGAATATTGTGGGATACCATTTCAGGCATACCTAGGTATGGCCAACAGGATGTCTGGGAGCTCACTGTGGTAAAGGTGGTGCACTTGAGTTATGCATCCCTGGAACATGTATAGGGAGGTACATGAAGAAAGGTGCACTGTACTCAGTTATTGGTGTGATAAAGGCTGTGAATTATGGAAGTATTACAGTATTGATGTGGATGTCCTGCACATGCACAGGAGTTGTGTTACATACAAGGAAGTAGTCACCGCTGTGGGCACATGCTGGTGAATGTTCCACATACCATTTACTTCAGTACACAGGTAACATACCACTTAGTCTGCTCATATGGGTGTGATGTCTACATTATCATTGGGCTGTGTGTTTGTTTTCATAACATACCTCTATGGACTATATGAAGAGATGCATGACTGAACTCTCAGATTATATGTCCCAGGCAGGTATGACTCTAGCCCTAAGCAGCACTCTACCTTCACTCAGGATGATGCCACAATATAAACAAAATTGATGGACTTCAACGATTGGCTTAGCTTATGGAGTCAATCCAGGGGGTTCCAGTATCTCTCAGCCGGGGCTTACATGGTTGAAAAGCCATGCTGCTTTGCCAGAGATGGTCTAAACCTGTGTCCTCTAGGCTGTCAAATACTGGAAAAAAAACTCACCTCCCCCATAGTGCCTTTGTTAGGCAATGGGAAAGCAACAAAGGCTCTGACATAACAACATCTACTGGAGGCAAACTCAAAGTTCTGCTGCTTAATACTATGACTGTAAACATGAAGCTGTATGGGAGGAAATGGCCAACCTGCTAGCTGACAGTTTTGGTGCAAACTTCAACCCCTGGCCCCACCAGCCATATACCAAAGCATACCTGACAGCAGTCCCCTGTCTAGTATCTCTAAACATCAGGACATAACTGCGCTCTCCAAGACTAAAAAACTCAGTGGCACCAGATAACATCCCAGGTTGCTTACTAAACAGGACCTAGTGGAACAAATTAGTGTCCTGTTTAACCATAGCCTGAGAACTGGTTATGTTCCAGCAGAATGGAAAACAGCAGCAATAATCCTCTTACACAAAGGGGGCCATCAACTAACACTGTAGCTATAGACCTATATGTCTAACCAGTCTCATCTGCAAAGCCATGGAAAGAATCATCATGCAGCTTATCAACAAGGACATAGGTGATCTTCAAACACTAGACCCAACACAATTTGGCTTCATTAAGGGTAGATCATGCATATTAAACCTAGTAAACTTCTTTGAGAAAGAAAGTCACCAAAGTTCTAGATGAAGATAAGACAACGCATGCCACCTATCTTGATCTGGCCAAGGGTTTTGACATAGTCCCCCACTCAGTTATGATTGACAAACTCTCCCAGCTGGGGATTAACCCTTGCATCACTAGATGGTTAGCCATTTGGTTCACCGACAGAACATATACTGTCAAAGTTAGTGGCTCAACCTCTACTAGTGGCATACTGCCAGGATCTGTACTGGGCCCTGTTTCTCAGAAGTCCAGGCTAAACTATATGGCCTTTGGCTTACCAAGTTTACTGATGATTGCAAATTGGATGCAGTCATTGAGTCCACCAATGATGTAACCATATTACAGGAGGGGCTAACACAGGCAAATGATTTTTGCCAAAGTCACATGGTCTGAAAATAAATGCAGAAAAGTGCCATTATTTTTGCTTTTTGCAAAGTAGAATTCCCTGCTAATTATAGCATTGACAAACACCCCCTAAGCTCAAATCCAGTGGTGCAAGACCTGGGAACACAGGATGATAGCAATCTGAACGTTGACCACCAAGTTTCAACAGTTTCAAAGAAAGCCTTCTACGTCATGCACCTCATAAGTCAGGCCATCATAGCCAGGTCTGAGGATGTTATAACACCACTGTAATTGACCCTTAGCAAAACACTAACAGAGTACAGTGCTCCCTTTTGCATGTACCCACCAGACAACTGCAGCAGCTGGAGAGGCCACAGGAGTTTCTCAACAAGAAAATACAGGGCCTGCAAACCATGCCATGACATATGTGGATAGACTGAAAGCCCTGTCACTGTACTCTGTATTGTATAAGATGAGGTGACATGGGCCTGGCCTACAGGCCAGTTTCTGACCCTGCCCTAATGAAAATGCTGCACATCCACAAATCTAATGACAGGAGTCACTCCCTGTAGGGATCTTAACCTAGCCTGTGATATTAACAGAACATGCTTGAGAGACAGCTATAGCTGGTGACATCAGCAGAGTCTGGTGAGAGGAAGATGGTAATAGCAGTGTCTGACATGCAGGTGTAAAATGCTCTTTTTAATGTCAAGCAAGTGTACAAACACACACACACACACACACACACACACACACACACACACACACACACCAGTGAGAACAGAACCCCTACCTACCTAAGTAGACCAACTAGAGACCTCTGTATTTAACACAAGCGCCACAGCACAAATCTAACTTAGAGAGTGTCAGACAACACTTTATAAGTGATGACATCAGCAGTGTCTGGTGAGTGGAAGATGGTAATAGCTATATCCCACATGCCGGTGTATAATTCTCTCTCTAATGTTAAGCAAGTGCACAAAGACACACATACACGCACACACACACACACACACACACACACACACACACACACACACACACACACACACACACACACACACACACCAAATGACTACAGTGAGAACAGAACCCCTACCTATCTAAGTAGTTGGACTAGAGAACTCGGTACTTTATGCAAGTGCCATGGCACAAGTCTGACTTTTACAAGGCTGCATGACACTTTATAGTTGATGACATCATCACTGGATGCTTGAGGGAAAATGTTGAGAGGCGTGCATGAAATGGATGTGTTGACATGTCCAGCTGTTAAAATATTGGTAATCCATGGGATTATAGTGGTGATTGCAGGCTTCACAATTATACTCTTCTGACTAGACACACACACACACACACACACACACACACACACACACACACACACACACACACACACACACACACACACACACACACACACACACACACACAAAAACCAGTTGACTGCAGTGAGAATATAACCCCTACCTATGTACACCAACTAGAGATCTCCATATTTAATACAAGTGCCATCACACAAATCTGATGTGGACAGTGTTGGAAAACACTTTATAAGTGATGACAGCAGTGACTGGTGAGAGGAAGATGGTAATAGTAGTACTCCACATGCTGTTGTAAAATACTCGCTCTAATGTCAAGCAAGTGCACAAATACACACACATACACACCAGTTGACTGCAGTGATATTAGAACCCCTATTTTACTAAGCACATGGACAAGAGACCTCAATACTTTGCACAAGGGCCACAGCATAAGTCTGACTTTTTCAAGGCTGCAGGTCAGTTTATAGTGGATGACATCATCGTTGGATGTTTGAGAGAAGATGTTGGGAGACCTGCATGAACTGGATGTGTAGGCATGCCCGACTATCAAAATATTGGTACTCCATGGGATTGTGGTAGTGACTACAGAATACACAATTATGCTCTTCTGACTAGGTAGATATGTACAGAACATTAGCTGAATTTGGACTGTCACCTCAACAAAGAGGGGTGACAACAACACAATCATGTTGCAGAGCCAATTGGACCAAATCAAGTGTGTCAGGAAGACACATTTGTGAAGCAGAGAGCTATGTATGAGATGATTTTTTTTGTAGGACAGGTGCACATTTTTTTTACTTCAGTAAGAGAGGAATTTTGGGTAAGGGACACATGTATTTCTGGGTCAGGTAAGTAGGGTAGGTGAGGAAGCAGATGCAAACAAACAGGACAAATAAGACAAGACATAAGGATGGTGAGGAGCATCATAATTGGGATTAGGGAGGGGACAACAGATGCCCATGCCCATCAAATATGGGGACAGTGAGAATCTAGTCCTCATCTGCAGGACTGTCATCACTGTACCCTTACTCCACTGGTTGATGGAGTGCTTGACATCTTCTCTAATGGGCCATAAGGGAGAGCAGCCTCTCCATCTGATGTAGGCATGCACCAATGGTGCTGATCATGACCCTACGGGCCCATGCTGGCATCTCCTGGCAGGTGATAAAATCCACACCTATGCCAGTACAAGTGGAGGGTACCACAGTACCAGCTGCTGGGTAGTGCTACCTGAGGGTGCAGGTAGTGCAGGGGCAGCTGAGGCAGTACTGCAAAGTTCGTCCCAGATGTGCTGGGTGTATAGTTATCCCCTTTGGGAAAAAACATTTACCCGTGAATTACCACATAGGTGGCAGTACACTAAACACCGAAAGTGTGATAAGAGACTTAGGGACACAGGTGGACAGTGGTCTCACCTTCAATAACCACATCGCCACAACAGTCAGGAAACCCTTCTATGTGGCACACCTCATCACTAAGGGCTTTTCATCCAGAAAAAAGGAGGTCATTGTCCCACTGTACTCATCCTTCATTAGACCCATTATAGATTACAATGCTCCATTTGGTATGTACCTCTTAAGACATCTGCAACAACTGGAAAGGCTGCAGAAATACCTCACTAAAAGAATCACAGGCCTAAAGCAGATGCCCTATGCTGACTGCCTTAAAAAAATCCAGCTATACTCTGTCGCATATTGTCTACTCCAAGGCGATCTATGCTTAACATACAAGGCCATGTCAAACCCAGAGCTGTTGGACATGCTACACTTAAAGAAATCCCAATCCCTCAGAGTCACATGCTCCAGAGATCTAAACATTGTCATCACAATAAACAAAACATGCTGGAGGGGTAGGTTCCTGACTCAGAGACTCCCCAGACTCTGGAATAGACTGCCCATACATGTCAAGCAGAGCACCTCTTTGGCCCTCTTCAAAAGGAACATTGATGATTGGATGGGAGAAAGGAAATTCACCCCAGGGATCATGTCAGTCACCCTGCTAGACAGGGATCCAGGGAAGTAAATAGTGTGGGAAGAAATAGCCAGGGAATTGTTATGGCTGGGCTTCTATAGGCCCTAGGGCTGATAGCCTAGTACCAACCTATGAACCTATGAATAGAGGACACTGGCACAGCAATGGTTAACCAGCTGGCTTATTTTAAGAAAAATAAGGGAGATGGAAATGAGCTGTTAATTCACTGAATTTAACCCCACAGGGCTGTGTAGGACCAGAGCCGATGGCTCTGGGACACAGCCTTTGTTCATTAGCTCAGTGAAAAGAGAGGAGTCTTCCAGGCACTGCCATAAAAGCTCTAAATGTGTATTGTAGAAGTCTGCTAAAATCCTGTCTCAAAACTGCAAAAGGAGATATTGCGGGAACCTAGAGTCAATGGCCAGATGAGGTCATTCTGCAAGTCATCTTGGATATTATATTTTACAGGGAGTAATCCTCAAGGATAGATGGATAGAATATTCTGTTTTGGGAGCCTGACTAGAAAGACTGCTCACGTACTTCAGCTTGCCTTGCCCAAGTAAGTTAGATTCAGTCAGGAATATAGTGAAGCATAGTTTTTCTTTATTTGTATGAGTCTGTCCATCAATGTTGTTTTCAATATTTTTTGTGATTTGAACTCTGTGGTTTACTGTGAATATATATTCAGTATTTTCAGGTACTTTTATTAATTATTAAATATATTTAATACTTTTATCGTGGCCGTTTTTTGTTAAGAGTATCTAATCTTTGAGGGTACATACATTTATTTGTTGACTCTGTGGTGGCAGTGATAACTACCTTATACCCTGGGCAGAAGGGAGCACAGCAGGTACATCTGTGCCAGCCTTTCCCAGGTGTGTGTGTGTGTGTGTGTGTGTGTGTGTGTATGTGTAAATCAAATCTCTCAGTTTGTGTGTGTGTGTAAATCAAATTTCTCAGTTTGTGTGTGTCAGCTACGTGGGTCAGGGACACAAAGCATTGGGTTCACAGAGAGAGTGCTGGAGGACTTGGCTTAGATACTTGGCCGAGGACCTAACCCTACAGCTGTAGCAGTGGGGAGCCTTATTGGGGATCTGGAGGGAGACAGATATAGAGACATCCAGACCCCGGCCTGAGTTTGTTCCCTGTGTGCTCTTAAGGGAAATTGTTCTTGATGCAGAGAGGTCTGCATCTGGAAAAACTGAGTGCATTCATTTGTATTCCAAGTGCATGTCCCTCTCCAGGTTTTGGGAGTGGGGATTTGGGCACCTTGATTACTGGCCCAACATTGGGGTGACACATATTGGTGTCCATCACATATTGGTAGCAGTGAGTGGAGTCACAATGGTGTCCTTACATTTTTCTTAACATCTTCCAGGACCATCATCCCTAGTGTGGAGTCATTTGCACATGGTAAGAGAAACAGTTTTATTTCATTACTGATGAGCAGTTCACATAAATATTTATTTTATCTGCGTGTGTGATGTGGGTGTCAGGACTGTGCATGTATTGTTGCACCATCTGTGATAGTGGCAGCAGTGTCAGTTTGTTAGTATATATTGAACTGTAGTAGTGTAGCTATTAATTTCTTTCCTGTGTTTGTTGTTTATTATCACAGGTGATCCTGAGAGTGGAAGTGTAGGACTCTTACCACCTGATGTTAAAATACCAGCAGACTCAGATGATGATGGTGAGCAAACAGAGGCACAGTCGGGGTTGCAGAGGTTGACTTTGACACTGAGGTTGACATTCAGCCATCCTTTGTAATTCCATCGGACACAGACAGTAGGCCTTTGCAAACCCTTTCCAGTGAGCCCTCAAATATTGGACAGGTGGAGGGTGAGACACTCAGTCAGGATAGTGTGTTTACTGTGGCTTCAGTGCTTGTTGACTCTAGCTGTAGCCAAGGTGTGGGTGAGGTGCCACACAGGAGGGTTGCTAGTGATGCTCAGAGGAGGCCTGCTGTCTATTCTCCACCTGATCCAGGTGCTTCTTTCTGTGCCATCTGATGTATGTTTAGTGCCATCATAGAAGTGCAGGCACATCCCAATAAGTCCTCTGAGGAAATGCTTAGGGTTGTAGATGTGGCATAGGCTGACATGGGTGACTGCCTGTACTGTGTTGCCAATTCAATGGATTGGATGAAGGTAACCTTGGAACAGGCTGTGTCTGTGATGGAACATCTGCTGGGAGGAGGATGGCATCCATGTGGGTGTAGGTCAGCTACATCACCTGATGTTAGCCAACCTGACCATGCTCAATCATGGTCCCATAGTGGCACTACTTCCACTGCTCCGTCAGTGATTGAGGTGTCCACATCCAGATGTGGCAGGCCATGGGGTCATGGTCCTGGGCATATTTGGGAGGAGAGCTTGGCCAGCAGACATCAGTTATGCTCAGGTAGCAGCAGTGCACCTGACCATGGTCGTGGACGTGCCAGTGCAACTCCTGGCAGAGCCAGTTCTCATGGTCGGGTACAATGATGACGAACTGCCACCTCTACCAGGCATAGCTCACACCTGTCCAACATACCAAGATGTAGAGCCAGCACAGTGCTTGGCTGTGTTCTTGCAGACACACTCAAACCAGTTTCCCTTGGAGTGCCCATACAAACACACACATATAACAGTTACATGGATCAGTCATGAGGCTTAAAGCTCATTCTGTCAAAGTGGCCATTTGATACTTTATCCAAATGTCTGACTGTTCTGCTTTCTTACACACACTCACTTACCTTTTGGGTCAGACTAGGCTACCTGCCCCCCTCCCCCAACACACACACACACACACACACACACACACACACACACACACACACACACACACAAACCACTCTGTGTAAATGATGATAACGGTGCCATATTCTTGTTTTCTATCTTTTGGATTGTGGGATACATAAGTTTTGTGTCTGATGCTCAGGGCGCATAGCTGACTTAGTGCTTAGCATATCTGTATTTGTGATGCTGTTTTGCTAATTGTACTTCTTTCTTACAATGTTTTTGTAATGTGTACATGCCTCTCACACTCTTACAGCAACAATGCTGGACCAAGCCATAAATAAAAGTGGGACAAAGGATGAACAATAGGGTGACTTTTTAAATATTTTGGTCATACAAAATTAGACAGTTGATAGAATCAAACAGTTTTTGCATCATTATTTTTAAGAGTTTTCTGAGGGATATGACATTTGAAACTGAGATGTGTGTCATTAATTTCTAACTTCTGTCTTTAATGATTTACCAGTACAAAAGTATGAGGCCAAACTGTGGACATTCTGTGACAATCAGTACATTTGAGAGGTATGAATGCGTGAATTTTTTATGCCTGAAGCCTATTACTCAATAGAGGACACATATTCACATAATTCACTGCTGTTACATGTTGAAGTCATTGCTGGAAAAATAAAACGCCTTTTACCTTACTTACATTACCAAGTAACAGTATGCAAGGATATGCCATTCCTTTGTATTATTACATATTGTTTTATATTCCAGGTTCAATACTTACCTTGTAAATCCAGCAGCTGCTACAGTTTTAGTTCAGGGATGACTTTCTCTGATGTTAGGAGCACACAGCATTTCATGACTAGGTAAAGGTTGTAAGTGTTGCCTGGCATCAATGTTACTGTATGTATGTGCGTAGGATGAATGTTTTAGCTCCTTAGGTTGTGAGTGAGTGTGTTATGCGTAGCCTCTAAGCCAATGAGTGGGCATCTTGAGCACATCTACGTCTGTCTACACCCACAGCAACTGCTGGTCCCACATGACTCCTCAGCTGCATGTGGCTGTGGAGACCTTGCCAGTGGTAGTGGGATGTGTGCCCCTTCCTCTTGTGATCCTGCTGGAGCTGTTTTCTCAGGATGATGTTGTGAAGCTTGGCACACACTGTGTATACTTCAGTATATGTACATGGATTGTACCGCAGGGGTCTCCCAAATGTATCTAGGCACTGGAACCATGACTTCAGCAACCCAAATACATGCTCTATGACATTTCTGGTTTGAGCATGTGCCTCATTATGACATTCTTTAGTTGGTGCATGTGCATTTCCGATGGGCGTCATCAGCCGTCATTCTAGTGCATAACCTGCATCCCCCAGTAAATGTCCCTGTGGAATATCACCCCTAGTAAACATCTCATACAATTGGGAGTTGTGCCAGATATGCAAGTCGTGGTAACTGCCTGGGTTGCCAGCACACACATTCAGGATGATTCCCTTAGTGTTGCACATAACTTGACAGTTAATCGAGTGGAAGCCCTTTCTATTTATGTGCACCCTCCCCTGTTTGCCAGGTGGTGCTTTGATTGCTATATGTGTACAGTCTGCGGCACCCAGTACTTCAGGGTGGTGTGTTACATGGTAGAACTCATACATATGTTTGGCCCTGTCCTCAGTTGTATGGGAAAATATATGTAGTCACTGGCATATTGGAGCATAGCATTCAGGAACTGATGTAGCATCCTGGATGCTGATGCCTGTGAAAACCCCCAGCATGTCTCCTGTTGGTCTCTGGAAGGTTCCTGTAGCTAAAATTCCATTGTCTTCAGCGGTATTGGATCCTCTCAGTTTGCCCTTCGGCTAAGTTGAGGCTGAGAATGACAGAGATTGCAGAGTTCCTGTAGTATGTCATTATCCACCCTGTAGTGCTAGTAAATTTCCACCTCATGCAGATTGTGATAAGTTAAATGGAGTCTAAACACCCTTTTCCTTATTGGCTGAGGTCCACTAGCAGCAGAAACAACATAGACTTCAGGCTGTTGCACATACACATGAATTAAAGCAATAGCAGTTCCTAACATTCTTTCTGTGTAGACTCCTTTTCGTGGCTGTGTTCCAAGAGGTTCTAGAATTTGCAGGGAAAACCAGTACTGAATCTACAATTTATAGCCTGTTGAATAGCTCCTCCATCTTAGATTGGTTGATTAGCATATAATTCAGCTGCTTATGCTGTAATTAGCATAAAACACATGAAAAGATGCAGAATCTTCTGGATACAAAAATACTTTATTCCACAAGTACAAAATAAACCTCCAGTTAGCGCATTCATCTCAATCAAAAAACGTAGAGACCACGGTGTTTACTGTATTTAGAGCTGCTTACTGAATCTAAAACTGTGTGCTATCATGTTCACGCCATGGTCTTAGCAGATCATGTAGGCTTTATTGAATCCAGCCCACTGCCAATGTCGTTTGTCATAAAGAAATGTTTGCTATTAAGATGAAAACAAAATGACCACAGAATAGAGTTGATGGATTAAATTGAACTTATTTATTTATTTATTGTCTTTTTTCTACTGGGATGGTCTAACTGGGCACTCAGACCCATTTTCAGTGGAGGCAGGGAAGAAAAGGTCCAAAACTTAATAAAGTGATCTATGCTCTATTATCAGCTTATGGCTCTTTAATAAATTTTAATAATGTGTATAGCAATAAGTGATGTTGTAGACATTTGTGTAAATTATTAGTTGTTTTATTTTGTTAGTGTTTGCATCTGTATATAAAATTTCAGTAAAACTATTAAAAAATAAGAGGGTATTGCAGCATTAGTAAGAGACAGATATATTAATCTTTTGCATACCCATTTTGACATATAATTTTTTATCTTTCTTTGTGACTATATACCTAAGATCTTGAATTTAAGTATAGGTTCATAGGTTGATAAGTAGGTACTAGGCTATCGGCCCTAGGGCCTATATAAGCCTAGCCAAAAAAGAGACCCTGGTTTTTGCCACCCAAGAAAATTATTTTCCTGTGCCACTGTCGAGCAGAGCCACAGAAGTGATCCCTGGGGTGAATTTCCTATTTCCCATACAATCATCAAGATTTTTTGTGAAGAGTACTAATGAGGAGCTTTGTTTGATATAGATAGGTAGTTTATTCCAGAGTATGGGAAGTCTCTGGGACAGGAATCTATCCCTCTGGCATCTTCTGTTTATTGTGGTGACAAAGTTTAGGTCCCTAGAGCGTGTAGCTCGGAGGGATTGAGACTTCTTTAAGTGGAGCATTTCCAACAGGTCTGGGTTTGACATAGCACTGTATGTTAGGCAGAGATCACCTCTGAGTAGGTGATATGCGACGGAGTAAAGCTGGAGTTTTTTGAGACAGTCTGCGTAGGGCATCTGTTTGAGGCTGGTAATCCCCTTTGTGAGGTATTTCTGCGACCTTTCCAATTGTTGTAGATGTCTTGTGAGGTACATACCAAAAGGGGCATTGTACTCTATAATGGGTCTAATGAGTGATGAGTAGAGGGGAACAATGACCTCATTTTTTCAGGACGAGAAACCTTTTGTGATGATTTCCTGACTACTGTGGCGATGTGATTATCAAAGGAGAGACTACTGTCCACCTGTATCCCAAGGTCTCTTATCACACTTTCAGTGTTATGTATACTACCACCTATGTTGTAGTTCATGGGTACAAAGTTTTTACCAAAGGGGATGACAATGCACTTTTTGGCATTGAGCTTGAGGCCATGGCTTTGACACCAGGCATCTGTCTCAGTGAGGCCTTTTTGTAGGATGTCCACATCATTAGGAGTTTCGATTATGGCTCCTAGTTTGCAGTCATCTGCGAACTTTGTTAGCCAAAGACCTTCTGTGTTAGCCTGTACTTCAGAGAAGTAGATACCAAACAGGAGGGGACCCAGGCCTGAACCCTGTGGTACTCCACTTGTCACTGGCCTGAAGTTGGATTTAGAGTCTGCTACTTTCACAGTGTGGGTTCTGTCAGTGAGCCAGTTGGCAACCCATCTTGTGACATAGGGATTTATACATAGTTTAGTGAGTTTATCTATAATTCCAGAGTGGGGGATGGTGTTGAAAGCATTGGCAAGATCTTGATGGGCTGTGTGAACCACCTTACCCTCGTCTAAGGCTTTGGTGACTGTGTCAAAGAAGTCTATCAGGTTTAGGAGACATGGTCTGCCTTTTGCAAACCCGAACTGGGTAGGAATCCAGAGTTTGGAAATTACCAATGTCTTTATTTATAAGTTCCATGATGATACATTCCATGGCCTTGCAGACCAGGCTTGTCAGGCTAATGGGGCAGTAGTTCCCGGGGTCCGTGGTGGCTCCCCCCTTGTGGAGTGGGATAACCATCGCTGTGTGTCATTCAGCGGGCACAAAGCCTGAGGTGAGGCTATGATTGAACATGGTATTTAGGTGGGGTGCCAGTTTGTTCTGTAGTTCATGTAGAACGCAGCCTGGGATGTTGTCAGGTCCCGTGGATGCTGTGTTCTTTGCTTTGGAGAATGTGGTTTTTACCTGTGCAGCCGTGATTACAGGAACTTTGCATTCTTCCAGTATAGAGATGGGCTCTTTAGGGGGTGAGAGGGGGGTAAAGTTAGCACTGAACCTATCTGCCAGGATGCTGGCAATATCAGTTGGGTCTGAATATTTAGTGCCATTGTGCTGTAACTCAGAGCAGATCTGAGTGTTGCCATTGAGATTCTTGACATAGCTATGGAATGCTTTGTGGTTGTCTCTAGAATCAGTGGCGATTTTGTTTTTCTAACTAGCTTTGGAGGGTTTTATCAGGGATCGCAGCTTCTTACTGAGGCTGACCAGGGAGCTCCTCCACTCATGGGATTTTACTCTATTTTGCAACAGTTTCTTCCTTCTGTTGTACAGTTTGTTTATGGCAGGGGACCACCAGATTGGCTTCCTTTTTTTGGAGGATAGAGTCTTGGTTCTGTTTGGGATAGCACAATCCATGCACTTGTGTAAGTGCTTATAAAGTGCAATTGTGTAGGATTCAGTAGTCATAACTATATTGTCCATCTGCGTGGGTGTCATGAAGATCACCACTTCTGTCTTAAGAAGCATGAAGTTGGCTTTGGAGAAATTTTTTACAGTGGTTTCCTTAATGGGGGGTGGAGGCAGAATGTGGATATCTAGAGTAATTAGCTTATGGTCGGATCGGACCAATGAGGCGTTGACTTCAGGTGTGGAACACCAGTCACTCATGTTGGTAATGACTAGATCTAGGATATTGTTGCCCCTAGTGGGGGTGTGGATAAGTTGATCCAGGGCATTGGAGTTTATGAATTCCAGAAAGCGTTGAGCAAAGGAATTGGTACATGAGTAGTTTTCCCATTTAATGGTGGGGTAGTTGAAATCACCCATTATTAGGGTGTTTGGTTGAACCCTAACATTTTCCAGTACATCAAGAAAAGAGGAGTGGGAATCCTAGGGCATTGTGGGGGATCTGTAGCAAGTTGCAATTTGGATTGCAGTTTTGCCCAGAGTTAGTTGCACTTGGATAACCTCGGCTACATTATGCTGAGCAACTAGCCTGGAGGTGTGGATATCCTTAATGAATATGGACAGACCTCTGCCTTTGGTGTTCCAGTCCAGATTACATGGCCGAAAAGTGTGGTATGAGTTATAGCCTGGTAATGCAGGGGTGCTCTCTGGAGCCTTGAACCAGGTCTCAGTCACTGCACAGATATCGATGTTTTTCCATTTTAAGGAGTGCCTCGAGTGAGTGCATTTTGAGATTTAGACTTCTAGCATTGAGTAGCATCACCCTCAGTTTTTTACAGAGCACACTCTCCTAATTTGCTAAGTAATGCATTATTTTCCTAGTATTAAATGCATGGGTTTGCCTTTCCTTTTGACTAAGGTAAGTTATACAAATGTGTTGTTTGTTTTTAGTGGCTGACGAATATTGTATGCCCTTTTATCAAATAATTGCTTCATACCAGGACACCTTTGTCTAGTAAAGGTTCAAACCTGAGCACTACTCAGATTTTCCCACCCCAGAAACAGTTAACTGAAACTCTTGGACTTTTCCCTGCCAGGGTAAACAAAGGTGGTGGTAGGGGTTTACTCTACAATTTTGACTGCTGAAGTGTTCGTCAGGTCAGCCTAACAGGTGCTCAAAGTGTGCGAGAAGCTATTTCCTTTAATAGTGTCAGGCCAGATGTCTTACTGATATCTATGGAATCCTTGTTCCTAGTCTCTGCAGAACAAATAGAATGGTAGGCATTTGGGTGTGACTCAGGCAAACAAAAGCTCAAAACAAGAGTCTCAGCAGAATGTATTCATTGTGGAGTCTCATGCCTACAGAAGGCAGTGGTGTAAGTATACCTATTGTCTTCTATTGCACTTCCCTTAGTTTAAGTCAGAAGGGATTGGTTACCAAATTCTGAAATGTACTGGTAGCAGCAGCTCTTACAGTGGTTACAGCTAACTACAGTTGAACAGTGTGTGTGTGTGTGTGTGTGTGTGTGTGTGTGTGTGTGTGTGTGTGTGTGTGTGTGTGTGTGTGTGTGTGTGTGTGTGTGTGTGCGTGTGTGTGCGTGTGTGTGTGTGTGTGTGTGTATGTGTGTGTGTATGCTGGGGATGTGTGTCTATGTTACCAACATTTATGGGCTGGTAGGGAGAACACTAGCAAGTCTGACAGCTCAATGCCCAATTCAGAGACATAATACTGAGCCGGTAATAAGGTGTTTTGTTGTATGGCTTTATCATGTCTCTGAACTGAATATTTTGCCTGTCACTCTAGTTGCCCAGCCTGCACTGGCCAATTAGTGTTGGTAGACAGAAATTTTCTGAATCCTACCCAGAATTCCTAAACTACAAGAGGCTGGGCCCTATTAGTTTTAGTTTACCCATGATGCCTAATGCAGAATGACCAACAACACTCACCCATGGGTAAATACCAGAATGACTGTATAGATACGTACACTTATGGTATTTTTAGCTAATTTGGTTAACTTTATTAATCATTCTGACAAACAGAGTTTAATGACAGTAAAACACCAACCCCTTGCCTCATTTACCCACCTAGTCTGTTCCATTACCCAGCAACTGGATAAATTGTAAATCCTACTTAATTAATAGTTTGTGTTCCCAGTCTGTACAAGAACAGCTTCCTTATATTAGCCAAAAGCATTTTTGAATTCTATCACAGTTTTTGAGCCTACAGCCTCTTCAAGAAATCTAGTTTGTTCTTGTCCACCATTGACTTTTGATTTTTATAAGAATGTTATTTAGGAAAAAAGGATTTTTCTGTAAAACTGAAAAGCAAAACAAAAATCAAATTCCAGCTTTAAGAAGTGTAGTAAAAGTAGGTCTGATTTATTAGTGAATGGCTATATTCACAACACCATAAGTGCTTTGTTTTATCTTTATAGAAGGTTTTGTAAATAAAACTGCATGAGTGCTGCTTTACCGAAGCTTGTTTCTCTTGTTAAAGTTGTCAGTCATATTAGAATATTTATCATTATCTTATTATACAAACATCTACTGAATTGTTTACAATGTAAACCAGACTGGCAGGTGCTGGGTCATTTTCTGAGGTGTGGTTTGCATTTATATTTACTGGCAACATTACATTGTGTTTGCTTTTTTCATACCTTATCTGTAATTCACTTCCTCAGATACAGTTACACTGACATTGTGCAATCTTTTCCAAAAGGCAGTCCTGCAGTTGTCATTGAAAAAATCTCCAAGTCACGGACACATTTCTCTATGTCTGTTATCAGCCAGTACAGAAGGCAAAGCTGAAAATGCAGTATACATGTACTTGCAATATCAGAGTTATGAGTATATTTCTCACATTCAGAATGCATCCTACAATAAGGTTGTGCTGATAAGTAGCGAGAGAAACCTGGATGCAACTACAGTACAAAGAAAATGTACTGAAAATGTCATTAATCCAAACCATCCTTCAGGTCAAGTAGGTCTCTGCCCCCCATATCAAGCAGCAGAAATTTCAGTTTTTTCTCTTGAGCACTGGGCACCCACAGACACTTGTCCTGCAACTAAAAAGACTAAATACTAATTAATCCAAACCATCCTTCAGGTCAAGCAGGTCTCTGCCCCCCATATCAAGCAGTAGAAATTTCAGTTTTTTCTCTTGAGCACTGGGCACCCACAGACATTTGTCCTGCAACTAAAGAGACTAAATACTAATGTAGGTGCTTAACTTCCAAGTGTCTAGACAGTAAAATACCTTACCTGCATTAACTTAAACAAATGTTAGTGAATGTACTAGTACATTTCTGCTGTATAGTTCCTTAGTCAAACCTCTGTACTGATGAGTACATCACCAGGACTAAACAGTTGTATATTGCTCTCCAGTTAGTGCCCCCCCCCCAACTAAAGTCAAGTTTCTTTTGAGAAATACTCAAATCTATAAAAGAGCATTTCATTTCCTCTCCTGTTTCATCTGTAACTAACCCCAGCTTTAATTCTATATCCTTTTAAGAATGTCAGGGTAAATTGGATATTATACCATGAGCCCCCCAAAACGTGCACGCTGATTGGCCAGCGTGCCCGTTGTAAATCGAGTTATACTAATGGAAAAAGGTCTGGTCGCCAGGACTTTTTTCCATTAGTATAACTCGTTTTTTTAAAACACTGTCTCGCTATGTTAAATGGGTTTAACATAGCGAGGCAGCTTTAAAATAAGCAACGGAGATCTCCGTTGCTTATTTTAAAGCTGTCTCGCTATGTTAAACCCATTTAACATAGCGAGACAGTGTTTTAAAAAAAAGCAACGGAGAAAGCAAGATCTCCGTTGCCTTTTTTTAGTGTCTCGCTATGTTAAATGAGTTTAACATAGCGAGACAGTTTTAAAATAAGCAACGGAGATGTCCGTTGCTTATTTTAAAACTGTCTCGCTATGTTAAACTCATTTAACATAGCGAGACACTAAAAAAAAAGCAACGGAGATCTTGCTTTCTCCGTTGCTTTTGCACAACTCTGATGTACTGCGCAGGCGCCGCAGTACATCAGAACTACGCCGGATGCCAGACATCTGCGGAAGGGCAGTAAACAGGCATTATACTATGCCATTATTTAAGAAAAGTAATAGTTTCTTTTCTTAAATAATGTCATGGTATAATAGCAATAACCCACTTCTGGGTGTGGGTAATGCTAAATTTACCCACGGTTGGCTTTGTTTGGTCCCTCGGGCTTCGCCCTCGGGACCAAACCACGCCAACCGTGGGTAAATTTAGCATTACCCACACCCAGGCGTGGGTTATTGCTATAATGTCTACACTTGCCTTGATTTTATAGTATAAAGTAGAGTGACTGTGCAAAGTAGCATACCTTTTCTTAAGGTTCAATGAGTGGTTTCTATTTCTTTTGCACTTCACAGTGAGTGTCTGCAGAGTTCATTTAACCATTGGCTAGCCTTCTCCTTCCCTGTAGTCTTTACCCCTCCCTCCTCCAGCTCTTGTTCTGTATTGGATAGCCTGAGGTAATTTAAACCCAGGGTGCCATTTTGTTTTTTTTTGTTTCAAATCCAACAGCAGCTGTTTGCCTCCCTTGGTGTGTAATCATCCTACTGTAAGTTTTTGCATTCAATGTATGCTGTACATTGTGGTTTAATTCATAATTCTTTAATACAACAGCTTATACTATATGTTTCTGTTATTTTTAACACTGCAGGATGCCTTTAGATAATTCTGCTTAATGAACTGCTGGCACATATGCACCTAGATATGTTCTGTTTTCCTTGTTTACTGTTATAGAGCCAGAAGGGCTATTTCACATGCTGCATTTCACTGCTCTGTCTAACTGCATTGACTAGTTTTTAAATACATTGAAAGTGTATCTTGCTTAATTTAGTAGAGGACTGCTTTATATATTTACACTTTATTTTTGTATGTTGCCATAAGAAAATATTTTATGTTATCAGGTGCTGAAGCAGGAATAACCATTGCCTGATGTTTTTGTTATTGACTATTGCTAAACAAAAATCCAGTCTGACTGGTCACACAGTATGTGCTGCCTTAACCTAATGCTCTCTTACATTTTTCTTCTATTTTTCTTTCAGTAATCCAAACCATCCTTCAGGTCAAGCAGGTCTCTGCCCCCCATATCAAGCAGTAGAAATTTCAGTTTTTTCTTTTGAGCACTGGGCACCCACAGACACTTGTCCTGCAACTAAAGAGACTAAGTGTCTAGACAGTAAAATACCTTACTTGCATTAACTTAAACAAATGTTAGTGAGTGTATTAGTACATTTCTGCTGTATAGTTCCTTAGTCAAACCTCTGTACTGATGAGTACATCACCAGGACTAAACAGTTGTATATTGCTCTCCAGTTAGTGCCCCCCTCCCCAACTAAAGTCAAGTTTCTTTTGAGAAATACTCAAATCTATAAAACAGCATTTCATTTCCTGTCCTGTTTCATCTGTAACTAACCCCAGCTTTAATTCTATATCCTTTTAAGAATGTCAGAAAATTATACTCTGTGCCCATAACATAGTCTATAACTTGGTGCAAACATATTAAATTACAGTTAAAATTTCAGTTGAACATATTACAATTTAAGCTAACATTACATACTTACCAAAGCCTAAAGAAACACTTTAGAGTCGGTGTTATCCCGCTGCGCTCGGGCTTGCTCCGCTCCCTGCCCCCTATTCCCACCTGCCCCCACTACTTCTACTTTTATTCTAACCCCTAATCACCTGACCAGTAGTCCAACCCCTAATTCTCTAACAACTAGCCCAACCCACTCATCCTACCTCCCCCCACCCCCCAATCCAATTACATCCCACACTGATCCCACTCCCAAAACACATTCCCAGACAACACAACTCTACCCTCGCACACAACCAACCAGGAATCCTAGTTGTACTTCTCACTCTAAGTAGTATCATGTTACCCACACTCACATCCCTATCACTAGCTCTACTATCGCTAACCTTCCTAACTTCCTTACAAACAGATCTACCGCTGCACAACTGCTATCACACTACCCACACTAGCCCACCCTCTCAAACCCACTCAGACTTCTACATCTGCCCTACAATCATAAATCTTACAACTACATATTACTCACTAACAAAAATTACACCATCTCATCACACTAAGAAAAACTCTCATAGACCACGCTCGCAAACAATTAATATTAAAAAACACATACTGACACTCCTACAAATTCTGCTAACCTCTGGTGACATTCACCCAAATCCAGGTCCCTCTCAGCTAGACAAACATCTGACCTGCTAATCCTAAATCTCAACATAAGAAGTATTACCAACAAGCTAACAGACCTACATGCATTCATAGCCCACTACAACCCTGATATACTCGCCATTACAGAAACCTGGCTTAAACCCAGTAGCCAAGATGAAGTCTTTCTTCCCCCAGGGTATAATACACTTAGATCTGATAGAACAAACAGGAAAGGAGGAGGAGTAGCCATTCTCTTTAAAAACACCCTTAACCTCCAGCTCCTGCACACCACACCACCCACTTTTCAAAATGCTGAAGTCCTGTTTTCTGTCCTATCCATAAGAAACACCAAGAAGATCAATATAATATGCTGCTACATACCTCCAGGTAACAACTCGCTCATAATAGAAGACATCCTACACTGGACAAAGGACAATCTACCTCAGGAATCGATCCTACTAGGAGACCTTAACACTGACTGGGCAACCTGTAACTCCAGCAGCCCCTCTACACATATCAATCTATATGGGTTCTCTCAACTAATTAAATAACCAACTAGAATAGACGAGAAAACAAAGAGAGAATCCATACTGGACTGGACACTAACCAACTATCCCAAACAAAACTATACAGTAGGCTGCCTCCCAGATGACTTAAGTGATCATCTCCCCACCTTCCTACTCCAGGAAACACTCCAATCACCCCAAACCAGTAGTCTACAAATTTGTACGAGATGACCGTAACCTTACCCCACGATACCTAAATACTGTCCTAAGCCACTGCAACTGGGAACCACTACGGACACTCGGGTTAGACCAGGCAGTAGACTACTTCAATACTACCTTCTCTAATGTCCTTAATAGTCTAGCTCCCAACAGAAAGATAAGAGTTAAAGCCAACTACGCACCCTGGCTAAATAGGGACACCAGAGCCGTACTAAAAGCTAGAGATAAAGCCTGGAAAATCTGGAAAACTGACAAAACCCCTAGCTCCAGACAATACTATCAACAGCTTAGAAACAAGGCCAAGGCTGAATCCAAAATAAACAAACAAAACTATTTTCTTAGCGCCCAAAGGAAATATTCAAATAGTCCACAAAAATTCTGGCATGCCATTAACTCCCCACTAAAGCCAGGCAAAAACACAACCCCAGCACCCATCTCTACTAACAATACCCTAGACATAGCTTCTCAATTTAATAACCATTTTACTAAATCCATCATAGCCCTGTCCAGTCAAATAACCAAAAACAGTCTACCTCAGTCACAACCTAACCTATTCCACACCACCCCCTCTTTCAGTCTATCACCAGTGCCCACCTCAACTAAAAAAAAAAAACTCCTCCTTAAACTAAAGCCAACCACACTAGCAGCTGATAACATACTTGCTGCATACCTAAAAATGGCTAGTGACTCCTTATCATATCCTGTCTCCATCCTTATCAACCGCTCCATACTAGAATCCTACATACCCAAACTCTGGAAAGTATCTTGCATCATTCCTCTCAATAAAGGAGGTAATTCTTATGAATTCTCCAACTACCGACCTATTGCCATCCTTTGCCCCTTATCCAAAATTCTTGAGAAATGCATCCACTTGCAAGTGATGACATTTCTTAACACACACAATCTACTATCTACCACACAACACGGTTTCCGTCCACACAACAGCACTACCACAGCCCTTCTATCTTTCACTAATTATATAAACCTTCACAGGAATGATAACAAATATGTATCAGCCATTTTCCTAGACCTCTCAAAAGCATTTGATATGGTCTCCCACTCCATTCTACTAGACTCACTAACATCATTATCCTTCACCTCCTCTACTATAGCCTGGTTCAGAAGCTACTTGTCTGACAGGCAACAATCAGTCCAGTGGAAAGGAACTCTGTCTACACAACTTCCAACCACCATAGGCATCCCACAGGGCTCTATACTGGGCCCGCTGTTGTTCTCTATTTTCACAAATAACCTCAAATGCTCTACACAACATGCCACACTCATACAATATGCAGATGATTCAACCCTGATCTGCTCTGCCTCATCTCACACCACCCTACATACACTCACTCAAGATACCTTTATCTCAGTAGAAAATGGATATCTGGGATCCAACTAATTCTAAATCCCAAAAAGACAAAACTGCTACTATTTACCCATAATAGATAAAAAAAAACTCTCCTTTACCATAACATCTAAGGACAGCACCACTATCTCCCCTTCTGACCACACCAAACTTCTGGGCATTGAAATAGACAATAATCTCCACTTTGATGTTCACATCTCACATACCATTAAACTAGTACACAAAAAACTAGGCTCCCTATACAGGCATAAGTCCTTTCTCTCACAAAAAGCAAGAGTCACTCTTGCACAAAGCCACCTCCTCTCAACGCTATTATACGCAGCACCAATCTTTACCCAAATCAGACAATGTGACCTAGACAAACTAGAATCATGCTACAATAAAATAGCCAAGTTTGCTACTAACTCACCCTATAGAACCCATCGCTGTGCTGCACTAAAAGAACTAAAATGGCTTGAGCTACCACAGCTACTTAACTATCACCAGCTGGGCACAGCCTACAATATTCTCAAATATCCTGAAAAAAAATCCTCATTGTCCAACCTACTTACTATCTATACTACAAACTGATACCTAAAATCCAGTGAAAATCTCTCCTCTCCATCACCAAGGCTAACAATAATGCAGGGAAAGCGCTCTACTCCCACACCGTTGCCAGAAACTGGAACTCTCTTCCCCTATCTGTGTCCACTGCCCCCTCCACATCCATATTCAAAAACCCCCACAAATCGCACCTTCTTAGTACATGGTTATGCCCTTGTATCACATAACCCTACCCATACTACTATTAACTCCCCAAATTCCTCTCTGATCGCATGCTGGAGCACTGATCTCCTGTAGGCTTGGTCATCTGAAAGGGTACTTTTAACTGTAGAATCTTACTTGATATATTTTCTTTTCTTACCAAGTATGATTGACATTGTCTTTTTACCCATGTTCTATATCTTTTACCTGGAGTGTTTTATTAATTCTTGTTATATTACTATGCTCAGCATACATGATGTAACCTGTTTTGTGTATTATGCTGGATGTACTGTATTTGTATAACTTGATGTTGGAGCTTTTCTCCCCTGGCCTCCGCTGAAAATGGACCTGGTCCAGTCGGAATTTCCCAGTTAACAAATGTAAAATAAATAAATAATTTCTGAGACCACTTAGGTTTTAATTTATGAATCAAACAACATGCATCTTGCATATTCTGTCATATTATGGCTATGACTGGACCTGCCAGTGCACAATATGAAAGTGCATGCATGGCAGTACCCATCCCCCACCCCGTCAACACTTGAAGTTGTTATATTCTCAGCATTGCTACATTTAGCTTGTATTTAACACAATAGACTTGGCCAAGAAAACTCACTGTAGATGTGCATGGCATGTTCCCCTTTGGCAGCACATGTTTCATGGTATTATGCCTCCACAGAATCAAATTATTTGAAAGGTTTAGAAGGAGTGAATGTCATTCATTTTCATTGTTTTAACATTCACTATAAGTTATGGACTTTTCCAAACATCATGCTGCACTTGCAAGGGACAGTATGAAACATCTGAAACTAAAGTTCTCTTTAAATAAGTAGTTTAAAAGTTATATGAGAAGTTGACCAACCCTGAAATGGTAATGCTTTGCTCTGTCATATTTATAAAAGAAACTACACTTTTATATTATGAACATAATCAAAAGAAATGCAGATTACAGAAGCTAACATCAGATTATCATATACTGTAGTATATGCAAAATATCCAAATATATTTTATATACCTGATCTCCAGCTCCAATGTTTTCATCTGTTTTGCCATCAAAGACAGTACTAGTAATCTCCTGGCATTGCTGATCCAGAGCGAGCAGTACACTGCATGTTTTATAATCCAACCCTGAAAAGATATTGTAAAATGGCAAATTAGAGTTTTTGAATGGACGGCAAAACTGGTTTGATAAACATTATTGTGGATATTGTTGTTAGAGTGTGTGGGAAAACAAGCTGAGATATTCAGAAAGGTTAGGTATGTCACACTAATCCTGTTCTCCCATGACAGGTAGTAAGTCAACTAACAAATGTAGGGTGATGATGACCCTTTCCCCCAGGTCAAGGTAAGCCACCAAAGACAATCTGTGAAGGGATAAATCAGAGAAAGTAAACTGCTACGTTTCCTGAAAAACTAGAGGAAGGGTCTTAAGCTGTTAAGTAGAACCACTGTTGTAAGATTAAAAAGAACCAATTAAAGCAGATGTACTGCAATAGGGTTTCTCCCAAAATATGATATTGTTTAGGATTTCCAGCTCATTAAGAAATACCTCACCCTCTGATGTTCAACTTGATAGAAGAATAACTTGTCCTCTGACTACATATTCTTTAACTTATTTTAGGTAGAAACTATTTGCATTTACATAAATATTATTAAAACTGGGCTTCCTAAACATGTTTGAATTTGTGCAACTACAAGATCTATCAACAAATAAGCCCACATTTAGAAATGAATGCAGTCTTGAGGGCATTGCCCAGTAAAATGCCCCTCCAAAAATCAGTGGACCTAAGTGTGTTAAGAATTAAATAATTTCTCTTTCCTTCCTTGGGATATGAACAAGTCATCAATGTGACATACATAGATTTTTGTATAAAACTGCTAAGCAATAAATTATTGTTCAGATTCATAAATAACAGTTTATTCCCAAACATTAAAAATAAGTTTTTTGCAGAAGTGCAAACCACAGCAACTCCCATAGATCCTCCATAAATCTGTTGGTAGAACATGTTAAATTTGAAAAATGTTGTTTAGCATTGCAATATTTTACAAGTTCATAGTTCATATCTACACTAATATCACATTCATAATTTATGTTTTGTAGATACTGTCTGCCCATTCTAGTCCATCATGCTGTGGTTGGCAGTGTATAAGTTCCTGATATTCTGGGTAACCAAAACACATTCTTCAACATTCACTTGCTGTAATAATCATAAACAGTATCAAAAGTCTCTCAAATACCTGAAATATAGTGCAGGTGAGTGCATGCTTAACAGTATTTAAGGGGAAGCCACACATATAAGGGAAATGGAGAAAGACACTGCTTAAGGGGAGGGTATGAATTATTTTTTGAAATCCAGAGCTTTCTTTATAGAACGCCCATTTGTGAAGCAGTTTTGGGAGATTATGACAAGAGAAAAGGGATGTAAGCTGCCGTACTGTATGAAGAAGCAGTATGAGGAACTTTTAAGCATATGTTGGCACTTTCTGAGCAATATATATAAATATGTATTATTTTTCTTACATAAAAATGGATATAATAATATATGGATGCTATGAAATATGAAGGAGAATCAGCTTCAAATATTAAGAGAAATATTGCAAGAATGATGATTGTTGTGGAAAAACAGACAACAGAGTTAAAAAATATATGGAAGGGAAAAGGAAAATAAAACATCAGAAATTGGAGGCCTCTGGAATAGTAGAGACAGAAGTGTATGAAAATGTGAGAGGCAGAAGAATTCAGGGAGCTTTGATTTTGTTAAGAAAACTAGCAGGGGCAAAAAAGCAGAAGAAAGAGAGGGTGAGAAAGGGAGGTATTATGAATGCATTTGATAATGTTAATCTAACATAAAATATAAAGTTATTGCATAATTGTGTTTTGGCAGAAGAGTGCTAGGTTTGGTGGAGAAAATGTACAGTAATTCATATATGACTATGGTTCCCATTATCAATGTATTTTTTGGTGGGATGAATTAAAATGAAGAATGGAGTCAGGCAAGTCTGAGCAATAAGTCTGGTGTTGCAGGGGTTAACAATGAATGCAGTAGTAGGGAACTGAAAGATATAGCACAGGGATGGGAGTGGGAGATGGAAGAGAATGTGATAATTAATTTATTCATATTGTGCACAGATGATAGTATGTATAATAAACAATTAAAAATTATTTCTATTAGTAATAGATCCTTTGCTACAGTTTTTCAGCAAAACAGACCTGTCATTAATCAGGGGAAATGTTAAGGTTTTCGGGAGCTTACATGGAAGGGTTAAATATATTTTAATACATGAGAAACTTAGAATGTGGATATAACATTTGGAGAATGGAATATCACAAAACAGGAATGAAAGGAAATGGAGCAGATAGAAATTATTAGTAATATATGGAAAGCATACAATATGTCCCACATGAAGAAGGCTTATCTTATTAAATTGGTGATTTTAGGTAAAATGAGATAATAAGACAGACGTATTCATTTTGGAAGTGTATGGAAAAATAAACTGATTGGGACTGTCTTTTTAATAAATTGGGGGTCAACTAACTTATACATAGGATGCAGGAAATCAAAATAGGGAAAGTAAAATCCACAAAGAGATCAATCCCCAGTGGAGTTCCACAGGATTCTGTGCTGGGACCTGTCCTGTTTGGCACCTACTTCTCTGGAGTAAATCCAATACCAAAGGGCTGTGACTGACCAAGGTTGCAGATGACTGCAAGCTAGGAGCAGTCATTGAATCCCCAAATGACAGCCATCCTGCAGGAAGGTGTGCCCCAAATAAATTACTGGTGCCAAAATCATGGACTTAAGCTAAATGCCCAGGAATGTATTATTGTATCTTTTGGAAGTTATCTGACCCCTGGGAAGTACTACATTCATAATACACACCTAAGAGATGACTCAGTTGTTCAGGATTTGTGAACTTATGTGGACAGTGACCTAACTTTTGACCATCATGTATTCATTGTTTTAAGTCCTTCTATATTGCACAGCTTATAAACAAAGGGATTGTATCTAGATCTAGAGATGTCATTGTCCCCCTATGTTTAGCCTACATTAGTCCAGTCACTGAGTATAATGCCCTTTTGGCATACATCTGTCCAGACACATGCAACAACTGGAACGCCCACAGAGATACCTTACTAAAAAGATACAAGGCCTAAACAATATGCCCTACATGGAATGACTCAAAGTCCTGTCCCTATACTAGGTATCCTGCAGACTGCTAAAAATTACCTGTGCCTGGCATACAAGGCATCCTCTGACCCAGTATTTATGGATTTACTGCACATCATGAAGTCAACTGGCATCAGAAATACTCAGTAAAAGAATTTAAACCTCTTCCACAACAGCAGCAGAATGGTTTGGAGAGACAGCTTTATCTCACAGGGGATAACGCTGCTCTGGAGCAGATTCCACATGCATATAAACAAAGCTCAACCCTGTTCATATTCAAGTGCAGCCTGGATCTATGGATGTGAAACAGAAACTTTATCACAGGATTGACTACTAATGGAGAGAGTCAGCTCCTAAAAACGTTACCCCATGTATGGCCCCCCTCAAATTATCTATGATATGATACCAGTTATTCTCACTAGGGTAATATGAAATTATTGACTATGGGATGGGTAAGGTCAATCTAACACCAAATGGAAGAGGTTAATTTAAGCAGCAAAAGGGAAGTTGACTAGGTTTACAATGGCCCATAAGGGCAACTAGACGAGTTCTTGCCCATGAACCTATAAACTAGAAGACTCAATCTCATGAAGAGGAGTATTCTTTATGCATAGGAAGAGGAGGGAAACTGGATATAATGCATCCAGAATTGTTTCTTAGCTCATTATATTTACAAATAAAGTGAAGACAGTGATGGAGAGTGTATTACAGAAAATAGTATTTAAAAACTATAAAGAAACTGTGGAGCAGATAAATGGGTGAAGTGAAGGAGGACAAAAAGATACAATATAGTACGAGTACAGAAAAAAGTGTGAGATGGAAATAAGAAAAATGGCATAGATAACTGAAAAAATATGGGGGAGATAATATTGAGTAAGTATGTGGTACACAGTCTGGACACAGTTGGTTAGGGAAAAGGAGCAGTATATTGGGAAAGAAGTGGGACTTCTTTTGCAGGCTGGCACATAAAATTACTGTAAAAAGAGATAACACAAAGACACTTTACTACAGTGGTAATGCCTTTTACTGTATCAACATAAACGCTGCAATCATTCAAGCTTTCGGGCCAACAGGAGCACTTCATCATGAATTGAAGAGGTGAGCCTTTATGGGTTGCTGGTATGGGAATGCTGACTGAAAAGACTAAGATTTAAATCCTTCATTACTGGCATGGCAGATCATTTTATACAATATGATGGCACATTTTGTCTCTTCAGATTACTAGGCAGGGAATAGAAGACAGATACAATTTACCTCTTCTTGCAGTCTTTATGTTTTTTTTTCATCTCCAACAAAATCTGCCACTTTGTTACCAACTTCTCCAATGAAAAACATCCCTGCCTATGCAACAAGAAAACTAACAGGCTGACCATAAAAGAAAGAGCCAACTTCTTATTTAGTTTATTACTATTAAACTACTACTATAAACTACTCTTACTTCCTTGTCTTCTAAACATATTCTAAATATCTCTTACAACCAAAGAAGCTAATCCTACCCAGGTCCAATACCTCAAACTCTTACAACAAACCTTCACTGTACTGAACACTTTTTCTGTTCTAGCCCCCAAAGTGTTGCAGTTTATTCCACTATATCTTAATATACTCTACACCTATGCTAAGTTTAGACCAAAATTGAAAGTATTTCTATTTAAACAAAGTGAATGCCAATGCTACATGATTGGCTGTATCACCTAAACTCTACTACCTTTAAAATCTCTACTCTGCTTCTCCCACTAGAAGTCATTTCTCATACTCAGATTTCACCCTGGAGACAGAACATTCCTGCATATATATGTAAATAGACCCCATTTTTTCTGTTTTCAATTGGTTGAATGCGTACACTTTGTATCAATGTATAATTTGTTTTACTCATCCTACCTATCAGCATTTAATGATATTATGTCTACTCTGTGTATATTTACTATCCTTTTATCTGTTCTAGTTGCTTACGTGGGCTGGGCCTGCAAATAGCCAGGTATGATAAGTGTTCTACAGCAGTAAACCCACATAAATAAATAAATAAATAAATAATAAGTAAAGAGAGGTTGTGTTAAATGGCTCCTCCAAATCTTCATACATTTGCCTTGTGTACAGACGTTGAGGAGATTTAATGTTTCCCCTTTATTCAATGTTTCTGAGCATAAAAGCAACAAGCAGTAGACACCTGTTACAGACACAGATAGAAGCTTGCTGCTAAGGATTTCTAGACAGCCTACCTTCTCAAGAAACATAATGCTGTTTACATGGAGGTATTTGTGTTTTTTTTCTTAACCTCTGAAAGGACCCTCACAGTTGTTGGGTGTTTACCCATATCTTTGGGTATTGTCTTAAATTATCTACACTCGGAGCGGGAGAATTTGAAAGGGTTTATAGGATGGGATTAGAGACCTTGCTGTGGCCAATGTTTGTACCAAAATGGTAAGAATCCTGCTTGCTGGTGAGATTTTCCTTTCGCAGGCCTCATTCTTCTGGAGTTTTCTCAGTCTGTCAAGAAACTAGATTACTAAAAATGAAATCTGGTAGACTCCCAAGATCTGACATTGTGGGCTGAATACCTGCATAATATTACTTAGAAAAATAATATAGAAAATGATAAAGGCCAACTAATACCTGAAAGTAGATTATGGCCAGACTGATTTATATTTAAATACCATTGCATAAAAAGATATACATGAGCAACACACAACTGATCTGGCATTTGCTTGGCTGTTATGGGAGTATGAGTATATCGTGCATATTCTCTTAGTTTTCCACTGGGTACACCATTGGAGACAGAATGCAAATGGAATACATTTAGCTGTTTCCCCTTGGACCAGTTATACACTATTCTATGGAATATCAGCTCAGTTAATAACTGTTTACTTAAATACTTCTTTTAGTTTCACAAATCAAATTGCTACTGAAAAGTAGCATATGAACTCTGGACCTATTGCTACTGATTCTGTTTGTGTATTTATTAGTATGATTATAATCTGAAAGATATTGAAATTATCCAAGGAATTAATCTTGACTTGCCAGATTTGATCTGGAGGGCCAAGTTCAGGGAATCAAATGCTTGGCCATGACTAAGTGAATCACTAAGACACTCATACCGCAGTAAGTATTGTTGTTGCTGTTATTATACTGTACAAAATGATTAATTTTAAAAAATATTGTATGCTTTTAGTTTTATACTAGGCTTGTATCATTAACTATATTACAATACTCTAGCAATGGGAAAATTAGTCATAATTAAGAGGATATTAAAAAGTATCTCAGCATTCCTTGGGTGTCTTTGCAGCATTGTTGGACACAGAAGCAATGTGTTAGTTTATTAAATTTCAAGGTATGATTTACTGCACTAGGCTCTTTTCACCAACATTATGAACAGTTTTGTTTACAAATGGAATTGGAAGATTTGTCAAAACATGTTAGTACTTTTCTTTTTTGAAAGCAATTGCCAGACTGTGTTTTTCTTTTTTGAAAGCAATTGCCAGACTGTGTTTATCTGATCATGCTAGGTATACTGAAGGAAATTGCAGATTAAATTCTATGTGGAACAGCTGTGGGATTTATAAAATCTGAACATGTAACTGTCCTGTGAGTAATACCTGTTTGGACAGTTATGATTTCTAAGCCAGGATAACTAAATTGGATTGCTGAACTCCCACTATGGTAAGATATATTTTTCTTCTTTTATTGATTTTGTTTACCTTTTATGTTACACTTTTGTTTGATGTATCACCTTTCCCTATTCAGTCACTTCTCTTTTATAAGGATTTGAAGCTCCCCTTTCCAAAGGTAGAAATGAGGTAAACAGTCAATAGTTTGAATTCAGCAAAGTCCTCTGCCTCTAATGTGCTCCTCAGAGCAGTTTGCAAGCCTGTTAAGGAAAACAAATCATTGGCATTTTACTGAAAGCCTGCAGTTTTCATTTGTTGGATCAACAGAGTACTTCACTTCATGGAAGCATACCCCAGTGGCCATGATCTCCATCCAGAGAAAGACATGCAGTCTATGGTAACTGTAGGCTTATCTCAGAGTTAACTGTAGATTATAATTGTTACATGCATATATGGGCTCTTACGCTGTCCCTTCTTTTCTTGGTGTGCTTGGGCTACATGAGATTTGTACAATGTAGGCATGGTAAAGATAAGGTCTGCAGCATGTTAATTATTCTTACTGCCACTTGTGGTTGTTGCAGTCTCTTCTGGCACTTGTGAACGAGTTGGAAAAGGTGTTGAACAGTGTTTTTCTGCTGTGCTTTTACATCTTGTTTCTTGTAAGCAATTCATAATGGCCACACAGAGAATATATTGTAGTTCATCCTCAGTTTAATTTCTCCAAATCTTTTGGGTTTCTAATATGGTGACGGTAATGGACCTCATTCCTAAGTCAGGGTACAGTTAAAGTTCATGAAATTAGTATTGTTTCAGTCTTTGATGTTGGCTAAAACTTCTCTTTGCAGCACCCATAATGTGCCTAGAATTGACTCCTTCTGAAATTCATAAGGCGTTACATGTATTGGTAGCATATCTAAGTGTGATGGTAGAGTCTTCTTTATGAGACCCATTGGAACTGTTTGGGTATCTGTCTTCCACATTGTTCTCATTTCTGCCTACAAATCCTGATATTTTATGACTTTGTGTCTTTCTGTACATAAGCCCTGTAACTACTAGGTTTAACAATTTCAATGATCAATGCCACTCTTATCTTTTTTCATGGACTACTATATCTAATTGTTTCACATCTGTTTTTTAAACTATTGATAAATGGTGATTCCATGTGATGTACACTTTATTCATTCTCTATAATGCTTTGTGGTTCATGATTCCAGTGCTTCTTGGCTACTTCTATATTGTAGCGTTTGTGTAATCCCCAGTGCAACAATTTTGCCACATTGACCCTTTTCATGAGTGTATCACATTCTGCAAGATCTGTGACTGTTTTCAGTTCTTTTTTATAGCATCTACATTTCTCTGTTTCTCTCATATGTTCAATGGCCTTTGTAAACCAACATGTATGTAGTCCACTATCCTGGGCTGCCATTATTAATCTTTCATCTTTTGGTTTCAGCTCACCTCTCCTTAATCATTACTGCGTCAAATCCTGATCAACATGAGGTTGTTTCAAATATATGTAATTGCCAGTATATTTATGGCTTTTCCACAAATCTTTCCTTCTTATCTGATCCTTTTCCTTTTATTATTTCTTTTGTTTTTGACACATTCAGTTACTGTCTGCCATTTCTCAGAATATTCCCTTTTCTCCAAGGCATGTTAATCTCAGAGTTGGTATATATAACTTCAGGGTGTGTGGGGGCTTGCTTACTCTAAAAAAAGAAGTTTTAAGGAGAAAAATAATTTTTGCCAAGTGCTGACATTTCAACAGGGAGCCTTTTACAACACTCTGTTATGGCTTTGTTTAGCAACAAATGATCCTGTGTTTGATATGATTTTCTTTTGTTACCCTTTTGTTCTATTGCCATGATTGAGGTTTTTTCTATAGGACTACAAACTCTGTCTGCAACAATTCCAGTATATAGTTTGTACCCCTTCAGAAGGCAAGTTGTTGGTTCATAGCTTTTAGGAGGGCTACAGGTTCACTCTTAAGGAGGAGTATCATTTTTCTGTTGTTAACCAGGATAGTGTCTGTTCAGGTGCACATAGAAGTAATTTTTACTCAGGGTAAATCTTTGTGTAAGGATGTTAATACTTTTAACCAGAAGTTAAGTACTGCATCTAGGCCTTGGGTTTTCATTTAGGAGCTTTCTTATTTGTGTTCTAGTTTCTCTGGCTGTTATTCATCTCATTTCATATCCTGTACATTTACTGTTTCTTTTAATGTTTCTATCCATTCAGCATCTCTGTTATGTTCTACGGGTCTTCATAAATATTTCTCCAGAATGTGTCTATTTCTTTTTTGGTGGTGTTTCTATTACTTTTAGTTTGTTTTCTAGTTCTGTCTAAAACTTTTTAGGTCATCAATGAATTCTTATTTTGTACTTTTCCTTTATATTTATCTGCATCTCTTCTGAGTTTTTCTGCCTGTGCTGATAGCTTCGGTTTATTATTTGCAATAATGTATGATAGGTCCTAGCCTGTGCTGATATTGTGCATTGCTTCTACCATGTCTATCAAAGTATTGTTGTTAATCTGTACCCTCTTCTATATTCTTCTAACAGTGACACATCTTGTCTTAATTTATTGTTTTTTCTATTCAGTGCTTCCATGATGACATTTTATTTCTTCCCTTCCTTCCCCTTTCCTTACTGCCCCGTGTTTTTGTGGTAAGACTTTATCTGTTATTAATTTAGCTGCAGAGTAATATATCCTGTTTACCTGTGTTATTTCACATAAATTCCTCTTAATAGTCTTGATTATTGCACTCATCTGTTTTATCAGACTTTTAACATTTGGGTCCCGTACTTTCTGTAATATACTTCTTTCATCAATCTTAATATGCCTAGCCATCTCTATTAAATCAAGCAACTCCTACCTTAGATCATTTTATTCTAAATGGAGAGTAAATTCTTTACTCTCTGTTTCTTGCGGGCATTCTACAGAAAGTTCCAGAACATCTTCCTGCGGTATATCCTCTTCAGCTGCATCTTGTATCATCTGCTGCGCCTTCATAATGGAACTCATTGACCCATCACACAGTGTTGCCTGTGTCAGATTTGCCACTGCTTCCTGCTCCTTCCCTTGCTGTGCAGCTCCAAATAAACTTTTGTACTGGTTTCCTACTAAAGGGTCTGGAGCATCATGTGGCAAGTTCATAGGTTCATAGGTAGGTACTAGGCTATCTGCCCAAGGGCATTTATAAGCCTAGCCAGAGTGTGTCAGCTTTCGCCACCCCATTGATTAATTAACTGAGCCTCTGTCAAGAAGAGCCAGTGAAGTGATCCCAGGGGTGTATTTTCTGTTACCCATCCACTCATCAAGGTTTCTCTTGAAGAGTGTTAGTGAGGGGCTCTGCCTAATGTAGTTAGGAATTTTGTTCCAAAGCATGGGGAGTCTCTGTGACAGGAATCTATCCCTCCAGCATGTTCTATTTATTGTTGTGGTGAGGTTTAGCTAACTGGAGCGAGTGGCTCGCAGTGACTTGGATTTCTTTAGGTGGAGCATGTCCATCAATTCTGAGTTGGACATGGCTTTGTAAGTCAAGCAGAGATCACCTCTGAGTAAGCAATATGCCACTGAGTACAGCCGGAGTTTTTCCAGTCAGGCTGCATAAGACATATGTTTGAGGCCAGTAATCCTCTTGATGAGGTACTTTTGTGGTCTTTCCAGCTGTTGGAAGTGTTTTGTGAGGTACATCCCAAATGTGGCATTGTACTCTATGATGGGTCTGATGAGTGATGAGCAGAGGGGCACTATAACCTCTTTATTTCTAGATGTGAACCCTTTAGTAATTAGATGGACTACATAGAAGGATTTACTAACTACTTTGGCAATAAGATTGTCAAAAGAGAGATTACTATCTACCTGGGTCTCCAGATCTCTGATTACCTCTTCTGTATTAAGGGGGCTGCCACCCATGTGGTAATTCATGGGTGTTTTGTTTTTTCCAAATGGGATAACTATGCATTTTTTGGCATTTAGCTTGAGACCATGACTTTGACATCAGGTGTCCATCTCAGTAAGGCCCTTTTGGAGAATGTCTGTGTCAGCCAGAGAGTCAATTATGGCTCCCAGTCTGCAGTCATCGGCGAACTTGGTTAGCCATAGTCCTCCTGTGTTTGCCTGTTCTTCTGAGAAGTATATGCTGAACAGTAGGGGTCCCAGGACTGAGCCTTGTGGGACACCACTTGTGATTGGTTTAGAGTCAGACCTGGAGCCCGCTATTCTCTACTAAGTGATTAGATACTTCCTGTTCCACCTGTTTCTCTGTAGTTTGAAGACTCACTGTTCCATCAGGCTGTGACAATACCAATGTTGGATTTTGTATACTAAATCCTTCCCTTCTCTGGTAATCCATAGCTTCAATTTGTATTTTTTTTAATTTTCCATTACAAATCCTCTTTTCTATTTCGCCCTTTGTTTTCTTATTTTTTGTACTCTGAACATTTCCATATCTGGGCTCCTTTGCCTGTATTTCTCTTAAAATATCTTTGGAACTGCTTTTTTGTATTGATTAGTTTGGCTTTCTCCTTTGCATAAATATTACACCGTATCAGATCTATTTTTTTTACTGTGTCCATGTTTCTTTTTATACCTTTTAAAAATCTGTTTTTTTTCTTATATTTTTGTATTTCCTCTGTCAATTTTTTTCCAGGTGTCCCAAAGTTTATTCATCCATATAATGTTTTCAATGGATCTCTTGTATTAATGAGCACAAATTTGCATTTGAAGTTTTTGACTGTTTTACTCTTGCAAGTATTTTTCTTTCCTCTAATTTCTCTCTTAATATTTCTGAGTTCTTGCATAATAGTAACACTTCATATTTTCTTCCTTATCCTCAATAGTCCACTGTATCATCTTTATGGCTCTTTTCTGGCCTATCAGTTTTTGTGTTTTTTGTGAACTACTACTTT